>NC_043014.1:23755290-23765290 GCF_006345805.1 Octopus sinensis | reverse complement strand
CCTTCCAGGGTCAGTAAGATAAGTACCAGTGAAGCACTGGGTCTGTTCAATCTACTATCTCTCTCATAAGAAATCCTTATTATTAGTTAGGGAAGATTGACAGAATTATTAGAACATTAGGCAAAATGCTTTGTGGAATTTGTTCTGGCTCTTTAGAACAAATCCTGAGTAAGTTAGCTTTGCTATTCTTCTTCACACAGTCAATAAATTGTAGTGCCAGTCATATGCTTTCTTCACAATCCTAGTATCAAACAGACATGGTGGATCAGTCACTGTGCATATTCAATCATCATCATCATCACCATAATCAATAACATCATCATCATCATTATTATTATGAGGAGGGCAGAAGTAGATTGGCAGAGTCACTAATGATTTGAAATACCCCTTGGAATCATATGTAGTTACAGTTCTTTATGTTTGAAGGAGTGTGCTGTATGCTTTCACATGGCACTGCATGGATCGGTCTTAACACTTCTGCTGTGGGGTATGGGTCTTCATGAGTACGACCAGGTACCAAGTATTTCGTCCTTTGTCATCTCGCCTGAAAAGTTCAGCTTCCTGATGTTGTTTTTCAGTACTTCATTCCATATCTTCCTGGGTCTCCCACTTCCTCGTGTTCCATCCACTTTGAGAGATGGGCACTTCTTTATGGAGCTGTCGGTTATATGCTGCAATTAGTTTTGAAAAATAATTGAAAATTTAGGACAGATGTAATAAAATAGCATTTTTATTATCAAAATAGTGTTTGAAACATAACAAAAGGTTCTCACATAAAAAAAATATAATGGGCCATTTAACACTTTAAATCAAGAGGTTTTGAATGGTGGCGTGAGAATCATTCTCAAAATTCAAATTAAAAAGGTTAAATATTTTCCTTGTACTTGTTATTGTATTGTACTCGAGTTACTTTTGTAAAAAGTAATTTAATATTCCCTAACTTTCAGGAGAAGCTGCTTTTAGAAGAGTTTCATTCCCGAAGATATTAAGAATCTTTCATCACCTCCACCACTACTACTATTATCATCATGAGTTATGAAAGCGCAGATGGTCATGACAAAGATTTCCCTGGGCTATACCGGCCTTCCACAGGAATTGATTCTGCCTCAAGTAAATAATCTTTTTGTTTTGATCACTTTATAATAGTTCCTTTTTTTTTATCTTTAGAGAATGCATGTGTATAGGTATGTATTTATATATGCATGTGTATGCACATACATACCATATGTATATGTGCATACTCACGTATGTATATATATGTAGTTATGTATGTATGTACATACATATATATATATATAACTAAATTTCTCTTAAACCATATCTTACCATTTTAACAGAGAATACAATTTATTTACTTAATAGAAAGACAATCTGGTTAGTCAGAATGCCTTTGACAAAAGCACTGCTCAATCAGAACTGACCTGAAGGTTCAACAACAAAACACTGTAAGCTGGTGTTAATTCATTTAATGAATGGAATTAATTGACAATTAAAAATAATCATGCTCTAATAAAACAAAATATAAAACTTGTACAGGAAGCAATTCTAGATAAGTATCAACATTATTTTGACTATCCCAGTGAAGTATAGCTGACACTATATTTGCTGAAATAGCGATGAAAGTATCACTAAGTAAATGTACAAGATTGTACATTGGCTGACATAACATAATTGAGGCGTTTAGTAACAGACTGTCATAAGCATCACAACATAAAAACTGAGAAAAACGCAATCAAAGATTTGTGACTTTCAGAATGTGATATGTGGGCAAGGAATGAAGTTAGGAAGCTGGTTTTGGTCTTAAAATGACTGTAAAGACCTCTAATCATTCCACCTTTGTAAAATTATTTATTTATGTATGCATCTGAAAGATGAAACAAATACTGCATCTTTCTCGTTTTGTAGTATATACTGGTGTTATGAAATGGTGTATTGCATTGCATATTTTAGCCATAATACCTAGAAAAAAACCTACAGAAACCCCCTAAAGATATTGTTTGTGTTTTAATATACCAAAGTAAGTATCTTTCAGAGATAAGACAAATAGTAGGATAATAGCCCATTGTCGTTATGATGGTAATGAAAATGAGCCATAAAACCTCGGAAAACGATACAGAGACCACACCAAAGTTATTGATTGAGTGTGTGGTTATGATGGTGTGTTACTAAACTCTCTGGTCTGAGTTTGAGTGAGCATTGTGTCAGTAGCATCGAGGTACAGTTATTTTCAGCTGGATTTTTGATTTTATTGCAAGCCTCACTGGTTCTTCCTCTCAATTTTTCAGATTCTAGACGTTGAGACAAAGAAAATGATAAACTAACCTCAAAAATGGCCTGGTTGGTGATTACGACACTCTGCTATTAAATGCTTCAATTGTTTTAGAGATTTAATAATTCAGATATGTCCATATAAGTTAGCATTTACCAATCTAATGCAAGAAAGATTAAAAAGTTAACTAGAAATATGCTGTGAACAAAAAACAATATTAGTCAATACCTTATTCTGACTGACTATCTCATCAAAAAATAAAATGAAGTGGTTTATGACAAAGTGTAACATGAAGAAAAAAAATACTATGTTTAACTCTATTGTTTTCACTTAAAGGTGAAACATTTTTATTTGTAATATTTTTTTATATACTAATATAGCTTAAACTGATTTATTTGTTGCCTGTAGTCGGTGAAGATGACAATGAGCGACAAAGCAAGAAGAAAGACACGGATAAAAAGAAGAAAGAAAGCCGTAAGGAAAAGAAAGACAAAGGTTATATGATGTTTGAAGAAGAAGATTCTGAAGAGGAGCAACTAGTCAATATGGAAGACATCAAGTTAGTGAACTTAAACAATTTAGCCTGGTTTTGATTTCTCTAAGGAGTGGTAATGTCAGCTAGCAAAAATAATTGGCTTCAGAATAAGCTCCTTACAATATCTAGTATTTAGTCCTTCTGCTTGTTTTTTTTAATTATTAAAAAAAAATTTTTTCACAATTTGTGAACAATAATGGGCAGAATCTTGGTTTAAGCACCCCTCATAATTTTTTTCAATTTTTTCGAATTATAAGAAAAGTTTTGCAAATTTGTATTCTACACATAAGAATTCATACAATTATGTAAAAAAAAATTTTTTTTAAGGGGGTAATTTAACACATTCCTTGACCACCTGGTACCTTCCTTGTTTCTTTGTCACTTTGATATGTATTGATGTTTTACATTATTTTTGTACCCATAAACATGTTTAATGGAATAATGTGCTCAAAGGAGGCCCATTGTTGGGATTTAAGCAAAGAAAAAAAACTTTTTGTAATTTAAATGTTAACATTCTCCTAAATTGAGGGTGAGGGTGGAGGTAGGGATTAAAAAATTAAAAAATGTTTTGCATAATCACATGAATTCCCATTTGTAGAACACAAATTCACAAAAATTTTCTGAAAATTCCATATAATATAGTTATGAGGGGTTATATGGGGTGGTTAAATCAGAATTCCACCCAATAATGTAAATAGTTTCAGGGTCCCTATTAGTAGTTCCTGGCCAATTGCATTTATAATGGTGTGAGCGACAAGTATGCATTCTATGAAACATGGGGAAATGAATTCCACACAGTAGTTTTTTGTTGGGAAGCATCAGTTTATCAATTTTCTCACATTTTTTGAGGATGGACACTGAGTAAAAGAGAGAGATGGAAGGTAACTAAAAGAAAAAATATAAAGAAAATCAAAGACACAAAGCAGAAAAATTAGCATACTCCCATAAAAACTGTCCACATGTTCAACTAGATGCACCAAAGAAACCGACCATTCAACAAAGCAGCTCTCAGTTCCATTGTGATCAAGGAAGTGATTGCATTCCAGGATCTTTTGGATTTCATTGATGCTGCGTACATGTCTTTGATGGCAACCCCCGAGGAATCCTTTGCCTTGTGTGGCTCCCCTCCACTTTAAAATCCCAGATGCAACAGTTAGGGAAGGCCTAATCAGGAGAGCTAGGGCACCATATGATGTTGGATGTCACATGATTGCATAGTTCTTCTAGGTCTTACTGGACATGAACAGCCCTCTCCTCATCACGTAGAACTGTTACCTAATGTCTTTGTGCACCAGCTGACATCTTACCATGAGCAGCCTATCAATGGCTCTCATTGATTCAATGGGATTGTCATTCATAATATCCTGGAACTGCAGAGAATGTTTCTTTCTTTTGTTCATAGTTGACAGATCCTTATCAGAGGCCTCCAGTTTTCCCTCAATCTTTAGCACCAAGAACCTGGTCATCTTTAAGAAGCCAGTAATCTCTAAATTATGTCTTCTCATTTCCTTATCCCACTGAAATCTGCCATGTTGATGCTGTTGTTATGACTGAAAGAGAAATGAGTAAGTTAAAATTTGGTATAAGCTGCATGACATTACATTAAGTCATCTTCCATTTATAGCTCACTAAAGTTGTGTTCACAAATACACAGTGCACTTTGTGTGTGTGTGTGTGTGTGAGTGAAGGTGAGTGGTGTAAGTATATTCTTGGCAGAGAAATAGGTTGATACAGTGTCTGAGGTGGTCAGTGTGTGTGATAGGATTGTTAAGCCAAGATTAGTGTTAGGTTATACAACAGTAACATTTATCTTGGCACATGCTACACAAGCTGGACTGGCAGATGAACAGAGAGTGCATTTCTATGAGGTCCTTCTGCAGATTACCTTGGTGACAGATGACAATGACCTTATTGTCATGGCTGGTAATTTTGGTAGACATATTGGGCAACACTCTGGTGGATTTCATAATGTTCATGGAGGTTCATGAAGAAAGAATGAGACTGTTAGAGTTCTGTAATGCAAATAACTTGTAGATCTGCAACACTAACTTCAGGAAATTTACTAGCCACCTGATCACCTATGAATCTGGTGTACACAAAAGTTAGATTGACTACATTCTCACCAGAAAACTTAATCAATAGATGTTTGTGAAAGCAAAGTCATTTCCTGTTTAAGAATGTGCTACTTAATGTAGGTTAGTAGCTAGTAATTGCAGACCTAGAGTGAGAAGGACCCAGATATGCAAACCAATCTGGAAAAGAACTATATGGAAACTTGAAGATCCTTCAAACAGTCAGAGATTTAGAGACATTTTATTTGAAGCATTTGACCAATCTGCAACATTTGCAAAGTTACAGGTGACTAAGGGTGATGTGGTGAAAGAGGGAAGCAGACAGAGCTATTAAAAGTTAAAGGTTTGAAGGTTTGGAAGAATGGGGCAGCAGTGAACTATATTTAACAAAGGGAAAAGCAGAAAAGAAGAGATTGGCTGAACTTTTATGTCATGATGAACTAGTGGCATGAGGTGTTTTAGATTGCAAGGCAGCATATCAGAGAAAACCAACACATTGTGGGAGAGAAGTGTGTATGGAAGGATAATGGTACACATGCACTTATGATTCTGAAAAGAAAGAGGCATGGAAGTGTTATGAAAGGTTACTAAATATGGAGAATGAATGCTTGAAAGAAGGTCTTCTTAATGTGTACCAAATGAAGAGTCCAGCCATTCTTATTGACAGCTGTATGATAAAGCAATTAAGGATATGTAGATATCCTTAATTGCTTTATCATACTGGAATCCTTGGAATAGGATGCAGTCTAGTCTCCTGCATAGTTAAACAGGTATCTCACCTTACTAGTGTAGCAACATCATAGTCAACTGTTACAAGAGTAAAAAAGATGCCTTAAAAGAAGTTATCAGAGAGGCACCAAATTGTTGGACCAGATCATGAATATTATGGAGAGAGTTATAGTGTAAAAGTTGGTTAGTTTATATCCTATTACTAGTATCCAGTATATCCTTAAAACAAAATACCTTACCTTCCCAATAGCTGCAGGATAACATAGGAAGGGAAGAAACTAGGTACCTGCTCAGAATGTTTCCAACAGCAGAAATTCTACCAAAGACACCTAATGATCAGGTGTTGTAGTTGCATAATCAACAGTTAGAATTCAGCTATAAGAGAATATTCTTACCAACACTATGCAAAAATATCAAAATATGCAAAATATCATCACAAGTAAAATTATCTGTATATATAAAAGGCACGTCCACAAATTAGCAGGCATGTCGCTCCAATTTTACGACATTCGTCATGACCCTAGCTGTATTTTCGTCAACTTATTTTCCCCAGAGGCACCAGCGAATAGCAGTAAAAATAAATTTTCAACCGAAATTTTTAATAATTTTTAAGTTGGAGAAATCACCATTGTTTACAAACATGAGTTAAGTCCCCTTCTAGTGACGATTAAGTTTTTGTGAAGATTTTTGTTGTTTTTTTTCCATCAAGGAAGAAAGTGTTTTGTTGATATACGGGCAACACACTCACACACACACACATGAACATGTATGCGTACAAAAAACATGTCTGCAATAGGTGTACATGTGTGTATGTTGCCCATATGTATACTTAAGACTTAGTTGTGATCTGAACATAACTGCTTCTGACGCAGAGAATCGGGAGCCCTTTTGGGCATTCTATTTTCCTTGCTGGAAGGGTTCCCAACCCATGGGCAAAGGGGGGTTAGATGATGGGGGTGGTGTTTTCAAAGGGCTGGCATGTGCAACTGCTGCCGATCAAACTCCCAACCCATGTGCTCCCGTTGCGACACTGATTCTGCAGAATTGGGTTGGGTGTGAAAACCAACTTTAAAATATAAATATAAGATGTTTTAGAATCAGCAATACTGTGTTCGGTTAAGTCCTATTTGGGGTGAAAAATCAATAAACTGATTCCTTATGGGGTTTTCCATTTAATCAGGATAAGAAAAAAATCGAGAAACTGATTCCTTATAGGATTTCCCAATAAAATTGGCTACACCCCATTTTCAACCATAACTTTTACCAATTTTGGTGTATTTTGTTCAAGCTTGATGCCAGCATTACTTAGGATTCATGGAATCTTTGAATGCTTTAAGTTCTCCAAAAACGAAAAAAAAAAAAAAAAATCAATCAGTGGAAAATATCGATAAACCGATTCCTTATAGGATTACACAATCAAGTTGTCTGCAACTCATTTTCAGCCAAAAGTTTACCAATTTCAACAGATTTCATCCAAATTTGATGTTGATGTTACTTAGGTTTGAAATAAAGAACTTGTTTAGCTTAATAATCCCAACTTAATTCCGGGCAAAGCCAGGCTATACTGCTAGTAATATATATTCCTTTTTGTCTCCCACCTAAAATTTGTTTATCGTATCTACTCTTTTTAATATTGTCATTTTTTCCATTTGTTTCAGGAGTCCTTCCAAAATTAAAAGACCAACATTTAGATTTCCCAAGAAAGATATATTTCCAAAATCCAAAGAAAAGGTGAATAAAATAAACAATGTAATTTTCTGATTGTAAAGAATTGTTTTTGATATTTGAATATATGTTGTTTTGTTGCTTATTGGTAATTAAATAATTTAATTGATTAATAAATACCACATGATGATAAATTGAGTTTAAAATGAAGCTTAAAGTTTAGAAATGTAATTGTAATATAGATAAAAATAGGTATCACTATGAATATTTGAAAAGATTTAAATGTAATTTCTACTGTACTTCTTGGAGAGCATTCAAAAAGTAACATTTTGATACTTCATTTGTGAAATTTGGATGAATATTTTAGGAAATATGTCAGTTTGAATGGTCAGTGAATTGGTCGAAATCTTGCCTAATTGGCCTAAATGAATAATTAGCCTTATTTGTGATGTCATATCTTTGAAACTGCAGTGATAATCATTTTCAAATTACACAAATTAAAAGTGACTATGGTATTTATATAAAAACCTATTTTGCTATGTGTAACAAACAATTTCATGCTATTTTCAGACCTAATTAAATCCAAAAGTACAAACCATAGGGACTTGAGTTTTGGCATATTTGTAGTAGGTAGAGAACTAAATAAATCCTGAGATATGATACCATTTCAATAAAATTTCACTGGACTATTTAAAATGGCTATAAATGGCTGATTTTCAGATCAGGACACCCACATAAGCCGGATTTTCTTCTTTTCTGAAAAGAATTTCTTTTTACATCACAGCTTTGGAAATGACTTGTGAGTCGGGGAGGTTTTTTTATTTCACTCTCCGAGTGAAAGTAAAATTATATGATGCATGTGTATGAACAGCAATGCTACATGGTTGTGAGATGTGGGCCCTGAATGCAGAGTATATGTGAAGGCTAGAGAGGAATGAAGTTGGTATGCTCTACTGGATGTGCAATGTCAGTGTGCATGTGTAACAGAGCACTAGAGCACTAGGAATAAGAGGAATTATATGCAGTGTGCAGGAGAGAAGCCTGCACTGGTTTGGTCATCTGATGTGAATAGATGAAGACTGTTGCATAAAGAAGTGCCGGTCACTTAAAGTGGAGGTGTTCCTCCCATCTAAATGTATGTTTCACTAGATGGTTGTAAACAATAACTTTGCTAATGGTGTCATTTGCTTACAGTCCACTCTGAAAGCATGGCTGACCTTCGTGGCATTCTTAATGTGCTGTATGATCTTTATAACTAAAAGGCTCATTTCGGTATTGTTTTTATTTCCAGTTTTCCAAAAAGCATACCTGGACTGTTATTTGATAGACTGAGAAATGAATAGGAGTAGGGGTGCAACAGACAATACATTTGGCTGTAGAAATCTCTGCTCTAACACACACATTTTTTTGAGACTTTTTGTTGTTTTTTCTTTGTTTGAAAAGTAATGTTAGTGTACATGTACAACAGAGTGTAAATGATTTAATAGAAAAATTGGGTATAAGAAGCTTAGATGTAGTGTGCAAGAGAGAAGACTGTGCTGGTAAGGTCATGTGATGCATATGAATGAGGACAGCTGCATAATATAATATATATGTATAAAAGTAAAAAGTGTGTTATGAGCATACATAGTATATAATCTTATATAAACTCAACTAACAGTTAAAAAATGGAGAATCCATACGATCGTTTTAAATGATAATACCAACATGTAAGAAACATGGGAAAATTAAATTAATTGTAATAATTAGAATAATTAAATTAAATTAATTTAATTACGTATTACCATTCTCCTCTGTGGAAAAGACGAAGAAAACCTAAAAGAATATTACAATGAAAACTACAGAGAGCCTGTGTCAGATAAAGTTGATTCGATATTCATAAAAAGATTGTGAAAGAGGAAAAAGAAATATAGGAACATGCTTATGTAGTATTGAGTCTATCTGTGTAAGAACTAGAACTGTTTTGGTCAACAGATGTTTTTAAATATAAGGAGGAAAGATCGGAGACAAAAAATATAACAACCTTGCACACATGTGTCTAACACACACAAATGCACGTGCTCCCACATGAAAGTGTATACACCTACACATATATACATTTGAATACAAATAGATAGTAATAAGCATATTGTGGGATATGATAGCTATATTTAAATTTTAGTATGTTCTGACAGTTATGGGTGGTGTGCAATGAAAAATGGTGAAAAAATTTAAAAAGGGATAGTTTACTAAGAGTGTCTAGGATAAGAAGTTTAGTGTGTATGGGTGTGATTTAAAATAAGTTAGTAGAAAATTGAAGGGTAGGAAAACATAATTGGGGTAAATATTATAGCGACAGGATGTATCATTATGGTAAGATAGTATTATATTCGTTTGTAAGAAAAAAAGAAGGTATAGTTGTTAATATTAAAAATTGAAAGAGAAAATATAAAAGAAAAGTACATACTACTGTTATAAAGAATTCTTGATAAATAATTTGTTAACTACTTATGAGTAAGAGAGTTATAGTGTAGGGGAGATAATGCTAAATGTATGTACAGGAAAGAAATGAATCTCGTGGAATAGACATGTATACTACACATACATACATATATGTATATATACATACGTATACACATGCAGACATATACGTATATATACATATATACATACATATATGTACATATATGTATACACATGCATATATATATATATATATATTTGTGTATGTGTGTCTATATGTATATGTTT
>NC_043014.1:23753520-23755190 GCF_006345805.1 Octopus sinensis | reverse complement strand
GTACATCTACATATATATATATACACATATATACACCGCATATTCACATATATCTATACATATACATACATACCCCACATATACATACATATATATATATACATACATACACATACATATACATATATATATACATACATATACATATATATACACATACCCATGTACGTACACACAGATACACATATACCACATATATGTATACCCACTCGCACCGATATAACAAATGCATATACATGCACACCATACACACACATTTTTATTCTCTTATTTAATTTTATTATTACTGCTTTTTGTTTATATCTTTATTTTATTTTTATCTTGACCGGTCAATCGGTCTCAAGGGATGATCTAAAGATTCCGTTTATCTGTCTACTTACTTATACGAAGAACGCAAGCACTCACTCACGCCCACACACTCGCACGTACACACACGTATGTGTTATATTCATACACGCATACATCTACATACATTCACGTATATTCACATACACGCTTACACATACATACCTCAACACACTCACAGAAGACTAGTATATATACATATGTGTAAATAGGTACATATGGGTATGTTTATATGTATGTATCCGTTTGTATAATGGGTAACTGCACGTATATATATTTATTATTTTTATTATTATTATTATCATTATTATTATTATTATTATTATTATTTGAGTATGCATGTATGTGTATATATGTATATGCCTGTAGATATGAAGAATACACTGTTGTGCTGTTCAAGGTTGGTGAGGACTTCTACTATTTTTGTTAGGCAGTCTTCAAACATGCCTGAGTGTTTTGGGGCATCTGGTGGGCGATATGTAGTGCATATGACGATATTCAGTTGTCTTATGTGTACAATTTGAGTTTCACATACTGAGTTTGAATATGACAGCAGGACCTGGGGCGTGAGGTCATCTCGGATGTACATTGCAACTATTTATATATTTATATATATATATTTATATATTTATATATTTATATATATATAACCCTGTTTCAAAAAAACAGGGTTATTCGGGATTGTATGGGGTGCTTAAAGAATAATTCCACCTAAAGGTATTCCGATTGTGGCCTTTCCGTCTTTAAGAAAGCTACTAATGGCTGAGAATCCTAAATAATCTGAATATTTGTTCTTTAAATGAGAATATAGTGTTAACCTCACAACAGCCGCTGTGTTATTTTGATACATGCTTTCACTCCCTCCCCCGCATTAATTTTGAAAGATAATGTTGGAACAATGCTGCATAGATCTCATAATTAACCTAATTCAAACAGGATTTTGAGATTTAGTGAAGGACATTTGAAATTCAAACCCCTTGACAAAGGTGAAAACTTTTGGAAATATTTTTTTTTATACTATCAGCATAGTATAATTTGAGAAAAATGAGACCCACTTTGATTTTACTGCATAGCTTGCAGTTTTCCAATGCCATTCACATTTGTAGGATAAAGTGGAGGGTAAATTACCAATTTCCTACTATTACTGGCAGATCAAGCTTCTGCGTATTGATTTCTTGAAGACTTACATCCAAACTTTAAGGTTGCAGTCTTGAAATGCAATTTTAGAATTAACTTACATCACCCCAGTTCTAAAAATATTTCCTACTTGGAAATTGCAGATGTGTTACCAGTGCCGGTGGCATGTAAGAGAACCTTCCGTTTCG
>NC_043014.1:23738520-23748520 GCF_006345805.1 Octopus sinensis | reverse complement strand
AAACGAATCTTATCGCTTCGAGTAGATGAGCATCGTCCTGGGGGTCGGCAAGAGGCGGACCGTATAGACAGCCAACACGGGCAGGCAAAACTAGATAGGCTCAGTTTGGCAATAGACGGCATCGAATTTGTTGTAGGCTGAGCATTTGTGGGTAGAATACCGCTGGACGGTTTGTGCTCAGACTTAACATACACAGCAACACCTCCACCTCGCCTTTTTCCTCTGTCACATCTGAAAAGGACGTAGCCCTGCAGGTGGATTTCTGAGTCCTTTACTGCTGGAGTCAGCCAGTCTCGGTGATAGCTATCACATCAGGGGAGTCACGTATGACCAGTGTAAATAGTTCACTGAACTTTGGGAATAAGGAGCACGAGTTGGTGTAGACGATGCTGAGCTGTGAAGTCTGAGGGGCGGGAGTTTGGGGAGCAAGCAGAATAAGGGGTATCAGAGATAGCATCGTTGACGGGGGTATCAACTTCACTTCGATTTGCCCTCACATCACTTTCCCTGTCAGCACTACAGCATGGGACCAGAGGTAGGACTTGATTATTGTCCATCTTGGATTCGTAAACCCTTCTCTCCCATTTGTTTCCTCATCTTTAGTTCGGAATCAGGTTTCTCCGGCGAATTCTCTCTCTTAGTGAGTATTCCTCGCGAAAATCCATATTGGGGTCCTCCCAGGCATGCGTCTGAGCTCTGTTCAGAAAGACTGAAGCCTCCCGATCAGAGAAAAGATTACCCTTATTGGGCGTGGTCTAGTATCTGCGGTTGGGTTCGCTTGGAATCTCCTAGCCGAGCGACCTTAAGGACACTGACCTTTTCGTTCACGGAGAACAATTCTCTCCAACCAAAATGGAAACAAAATTAATGTCATCTTTTAGGCGGTTTATGCCTGTATCACGGGTGGATTCAGCTTTACCGTAAATTATTGCTGATCTTGAGTGGGCAAAATGTTCTCTACTATGAGCTGTGACATTCGATTCTTCATTGGAGGATTTCGAAAGGGTGGTTTCATAGCCATCAGATTTATGTTGGCCTGTGGGGTCGATCGGAATGGGTTTAGTGGTCATAATTTTCCCGCCTGGTTTGGAACTGCACTGCCTCTTCTTCAGTTTGGGGGAGCGCCACTCCCCAGATGAACTCACATCGAGATCGTTCAGAATTGGTTGAGCAATGGCATTAATGGGAAGGACAGGTGAGGGAGAATCCAAATGGATTTTGTCGTGATCAGGTTTCATAGCCAAATCTGCCCCTCTGGAGTTTTGACTACGTTTCTTCTTTTGGGGAGAACAACGGTCTTCAGGTGGGTTTGAGTCTACGCTCCTTAAATTAGGTTGGGGAACCTCCGGGACCGAAAAGGCAGATGAGGAAGAATCCGCACAGGAACGATCATGTGCAGAAACGACTGCCGGTTCCTTCGCCTTCTTTGGCTGCTTCGATCTTGTTCCCTTCGGTTTGGACCTCTTCAGGGGAGAAATCAAGGGTGACTCTGCGTCAACAGGAGACTGTTTATTCAGTAAGAGAGCAACAACAGACTTTAGGTGCTTGACCTCTTGTTTGAGCAACAGCTGATGAGAAGCCCTTCTTGCAGATCTCAGTTTCGATCCGTAGGTAGCTGACATGATGGATGGTTGACTAAAAACGATCTTCTATGGGCTCTAGGACAAATCGGAGTTAAATCAGGAACAAAAAACAGGTGCAATCCTTGTAGGAGTAGGCAACAGCAGACAAAATCTGAGAGAGTTTGGGCTGAGCCGAATCACAATCCAAGATTGAAAGCAGACGGTGCAACGAGTCGGGAACCCTTCCTAATTGTCTGAAGCAGCTTTAGGATAAGGGATAGTATGTCCAACTTTAGAATATTGATATGCATGCAAAATGTTCCACACGATTAAATATCATTTGACGTGCCATATATATATATATTTGTATTTATATGTATGTATATATGTGTGTATATATATGTATGTATATATATATGAGTATATATATATATATGCATGTATATATATATATGTATATGTATGTGTTTATGTATGTATGTATATATATGTATGTATAAGTATGTATGTATATATATGTGTATACATATGTAGTTATATATGTGTATATATATGTATATATATATATATATATGTATATATATATATGTGTATATATATTATGTGTATATATATATATATGTATATATTATATATATGTATATATATATGTGTATATATATATATATATATGTATGTATGTATATATATGTATATATATTTAAGTATATATATGTATATATATATATATATATGTATGTATATATACGTATATATGCATGTGTATATATGTATATGCATATGTATATATGCGTATGTATATATATGTATATATGCATGTGTATATATGTATATGCATATGTATATATGCGTATGTATATATATGTATATATGCATGTGTATATATGTATATGCATATGTATATATGCATATGTATATATATGTATATATGCATGTGTGTATATGTAGATGTATATATGCGTATGTATATATGTATGTGTATATATATTTATGTATATGTATGTATCATCATCATCATCATTTAACGTCTGCTTTCCATGCTAGCATCGGTTGGACGATTTGACTGAGGACTGGCGAACCGGATGGCTGCACCAGGCTCCAATCTTGTATATGTATGTTTGTATATATATATATATATATATGTGTGTGTGTGTGTGTGTGTATGTATAATTCTCTTTTTACTCTTTTATGTTTCAGTCATTTGACTGTGGCCATGCTGGAGCACCACCTCTAGTTGAGCAAATTGACCCCAGGACTTATTCTTTGTAAGCCTTCTACTGATTCTATTGGTCACATTTGCCAAACCGCTAAGTTACAGGGACGTAAACACACCAGCATCGGTTGGTGAGCGATGTTGGGGGGACAAACACAGACACACAAACACGCATACATACATATATATATACACATATATACGACGGGCTTCTTTCAGTTTCTGTCTACCAAATTCACTCACAAGGCTTTGGTCAGCCCGAGGCTATAGCGGAAGACACTTGCCCAAGGTGCCATGCAGTGGGACTGAACTTGGAACCATGTGGTTGGTAAGCAAGCTACTTACCACACAGCCACTCCTATGCCTATATATATATATATATATATATATATATATATATATATAGTATATATATGTATGTATATATGTGTGTGCATGTATATATGTATGTGTGCAGTTATATATGTATGTATATATATGTATGTGTATATATATGTGTGTATATATATGTCTATATATATATTTGTATATGTATGTATATATATATTTGTATATATATATATTGGGCCTCACAGAGGCAATGACGAAAGACGGAGATATGCTGTGACTGTGAAGACCCGACAAATAACATTAGTTCATGGCTGTTTCCTGCATCCTTTTCACATACCAGCCCCAGCCCATCCACAGCACCTTGGATTGCAGAACGGCCTGCTGTGCTTCCCTTCGATTGTAGGGCGACCTGCTATGTTTGAGGAGACCTATTGAGTCAAGTACATTAACATAAAAATCAAAAATCAAATGGAAATTGTAGTTGCGATCTCTGTGCCGACGGCACGTAAAAAGCACTATCTGAATGTGGTCGATGCCAGCACTGCCTTGACTGGCTTCTGTGCTAGTAGCATGTAAAAAGCACCATCTGATCGTGACTGCTGCCAGCCTCCCCTGGCACCTGTGCTGGTGGCACATAAAAAGCACCCACTACACTCATAGAGTGGTTGGCGTTAGGAAGGGTATACAGCTGTAGAAACACTGCCAGATCAGACTGGAGCCTGGTGCAGCCTCCTGGCTTCCCAGACCCCGGTCAAATCGTCCAACCTGTGCTAGTACGGAAAACGATGATGATGATATATATTTTTATATATATACTTTATTTAAAAGCAGCAGAATTGTAACAAAAGCTGTTACTCAGAGTTTCACGTTCCCGTTTGTCGGATGGTTTTGTTAAAATAGAACAGAAATAATGATGTGATCAAAACTAGTTTAAAGGATATACCTTTAAAAATGGATTTGTTTCATTGGTCCTTTCAAATAACTCTTAAGCATGTGATAAACAAAATAAATAAATTCAATATAAATTCATCCTATTATAAAAAATTGAGAAAAAACTTTAAATTGAAGAGCGGATTCAAAATACATATTGTCAGTAATTATATATGAAATATAATTCAATTAGTATAATTAATACATTAAAAATTAAAATGTTTTACAACGGTTATATACGCATACTAAACCATCAATATACATATATACATCAAAATACACAGATGGCTATACACAGACCACATACATATGCAGACATATATATGTAAGACGTAAATATACACACAAATACACATATACATATGTTTACATATGTACGCAATCTTGCCCACATGCAAAAATCACTTGGTGTATACATATATATTTCTTTACTACCCAGAAGGGGCTAAACACAGAGGGGACAAACAAGGACAGACAAAGGGATTCAGTCGATTACATCGACCCCAGTGCGTAACTGGTCCTTAATTTATCAACCCCCGAAAGGATGAAAGGCAAAGTCGACCTCGGCGGAATTTGAACTCGGAATGTAACGACAATATGGCTACGCATTTCGCCCGGTGTGCTAACGTTTCTGCCAGCTCGCTGCTTGGTGTATACATATAGACTAGAAGTAAAATGCAGAGGGGTAAAGAAAAAGAGAAGGATCTTATATGTAACAGTTAGCGAAGAGAAGGGGAGGGGTGTGCAAAGTTAAAGGACTCTATACAAGTAACGATTAGGGGGAGAAAAATTACTTTTCTGTAAGGAAGGAAAGGAAGAAAGATAGGAGGCTGAATATGCATAACAAACGTACACAAAATAAAATTACGTATACATGTGTATATAAAATTGTATATTAGCAATAAATAAGTATGTGAATACACATCCACACAAATCCAAGTGAATACATGAATACATACACATCCATGTATGTATTTGCACAAGTATAAACATACACGCTTACTTACACGTATATATATAGGTGAATATATATGAATACATATGCATGCTAACAATACAAACATCCACTTAAAAACATGTCTAGGTCCTGACGTATATAGAAACAACATTATTTAAAAAATTGCTGAGTGCATAATAATAAAAGACATGCAAAATAGAACACCCTATATCGAATTATCTATAAGTTAAACGATTAAAATGGGTTTATAAAATACAAGAAAATGAAATAAAATAAAAGCAGAATCATAGACAAGAAAATGATATTTGTATATAACAGTTGAAGGTTTTCCTTAAGAAATATGTCAAAATATATACAATAACTTTGCGATGCGGAATAAATCATGCATAATATGAAATAAATCCAACAGTGTGATTAAAAACTAGTCCAAGAATAAAAAATATACACTATCCATCTGGTATATTGCTAGCCGACATTTTAAATTTAGCTGTGTGCCTGCAGAAATTCAAGAGTTCGCTTCTTTAATTTAAAGAGTTATTGTCCTGGAATAAAATGAAATATTTTTCCAGCTGGCATAAATCATATTTGATGGGTCTTTTATGTGCACTGTGCCTGTACAGTGCAGCTCTATCCAAAATACTCCCATATCACGTTGAAAGGTCAGGCTTCTTTTTCTTTTAATTCCCAGACATATTTTGCCAGGCTGGTCTTCGTCCTATTTTCAGGGTATCTGAAGGAATTTTTACATGAATAGAATCTGCAACTTGGCTCTATACACGATTCCTTTCTCCAGGCATTTTCCTTCTTTGCAATTAGAGTTTTTAAGAAGAGAATCGGCACTATGATTATTAGCTATTATCCTACTGTTGTGTTGGTTAACAAAAGAGGCGAAGTTTCTGCAGCAAGAACAGCTGCTCTTAAGCGTTCTTCTATTAAATATTCTATAAAACTTATGGTCAGGTTGAAAATGCCTAGAGACTAATTTTAAGAATTCACTACCTATATTTGTTTTTATGGCCATATTGAAAGCTGGGTTAAACCACAAAACTTTCCTAGCCCTAGTTCTACATGTAGCATTACTGTTAGCATTAAGTTGGTTATACTGGATCTTCTCAGAGAATCCACTATTCCTTAATGTGCTATTGTAATAAGGTGTGGCAATTTGGAATGCTGCCTCATCCGAAGAAATTGATGATATTCGTCTACCTACATTACTGACTAAGTTCCTAAAAATAGCTGGCGGATGATTGGATTCTTTGCTAATATAAGAAAGCTTATCATTTGGCTTACAGTGAAGTTTAAATTTATCCGACCTTAAATCCAAATTTACATCTAAAAAATCTACACTTTTCAGGTTAGTATCTATTGTAGCCCGTAAGCCCATCCTTTGGAAGAAAGCAATAAGATCCTTCCTAAGCTTATCTGATTCATGGCCGTTTAAATTATGGGTGACTATAAGGCCGTCATCCTTATATAAACCTGCGTCAATAAATGGGAATTCCAGTTTTAGATTGTGTAGAATATAAACTCCTATGAGCATACCCAGCCCCATCATATGCCCCCATCGGTACATCAAAAAGAGAATGGTCACTCTTCTTAACCCAGGTGGAATCCTCGTAAAAAATTGTATTAATCGAATTATATTTCATATATAATTATTGACAATATATATTTTGAATCCCCTCTTTAATTTAAGGTTTTTCCTCGATTTTTTTAATAATAGGATGAATTTATATTGAATTCATTTATTTGTTTATTTTGTTTATCGCATGCTTAAGAACGTTATTTGAAAGGACCAATGAAACAAATCCATTTTCAAAGGTGTATCCTTTAACTAGTTTTGATCATATCATTATGCTTCTGTCTCAACTTTTTGCTTTTCTTCTCTCATTCAGTTTTTAGTTTGTGCCTGATGAATATGTTTGAGGTATTTCTCAACATGAAACCATTAGTAGTACTTAACATATATTGTATCTATTAAATGATATTTATCTCTCACCAGAGAGAATACTTTTTTTGTTGATCTTAACATCACAGAACAGTATGGTGTACACACACAACGTTCAAATTAAATTTGTCTCTTTTCTTTCAGGAATAACTTCATGTATTGATGAACAGCCAATAGTATTTGAGAACATAAAAAAATTAAGTTGTAGTTAAGAAAACATTAGCTGACATAGAAGAATGGAAGCCATCTGAATATTGGAAGTTACCTATATTATGGTGATTTGCTCTGAGTTTCAAAATGCTGATATCATGACTGCTGCTCAATGCTTTGAGAACACTCTAAAAGGCTATAAGATGTGACATTAGCATCATGAAAACCAAGTTTCCTCAAAGTGCGATGATTTATGGGTATGTTTCCAGACATGCCAGCTCACACCTTTGAACAAGGCCTTAGGCTTAATTCAGACAGTTCTGTGAAACTGCTGGAGACTGGTCATTTCCTGGCTAGATAGTGTTGCTACAGGAAGGCCATATGTGTGGCAGCAGGATTTGGCTTTTTGCCAAAAGAATCAGAAGTGGTTGTCAGAGAACTTCTATGACTTCAACAACCCCCAATTTCTGTCCTCCTAATTCCCTTGATTGTAATCCCATAGATTACCATGTGTGGTAATACCAAGGCCAAGCTGGTGGCCAAAATCAAGGAGGTGTTCAGAGATATTCCTAGGGACACATTGAAGAATGCATGTGCCATGTTCCAGAGCCATCTTGAGGCTGTGCTGGTAGCTGAAGGTGGCTACTTTGAGTAAACTGTTATCTCCCAGCCATAATTTAGTTGATACTTTTTGATTTTTTAAAATACTTTTATTTTTGATGTTTGCTTTTTTTCTTTTGTGCAAACTGTCAAATTTAGCTCTAACACTAAATGGTGTGAGATGATGATGAATGATTATCAAAATAGAGTTAAAACATGGAGGGTACATAAACTCAATGCTGAACTTTATGCTAATACTAGCATTAAAGACCCGTCGTTGCCAGGTCATAGTGCTAGTGCATGTATATATGTGTATATATATGTGTATATATTACATGTACATCTATATATATACATCTACACATAAAATACAAAATACAAAGTTATATCTTGATATCGCTAGTGATAACAATACTCAAAATATATAACAGACTGGAATTGTTAGCCCGTCTCTTGTAATTTCGATCAATTGTATCTTGTCTTCCTTCTTGTATAGAAGTGTGGCTACAATCCAGCCTACCTCTTCTTGGGGGGGGGGGGGGCATTTTAAATTTTTTTCCGGGACGTCCTACGTCCTAGATATAAAGGTAAAAATAAAATATTTCCACTTTGCAAGTTCGAGTCGAGTGCTCCCTTGCACACTCCGTTGACTCGAATCTTGCTTCTATTGTGGCGAATTTACCGCCTCTGATTAGATATCTTTCATAGTCCCACCAAGACACTTTTCGAAGGTGCTTTCCTCCATGTGTTCAAATCTTGTTTTTTCTCTACATTGTATACTTTATAGACAATAGCCTTTTCTTTAATTTAATTTTTTATTATCCATCTGGACTATTCCATTTCTGCACGCTAATTTTATTTTTAATTTATTCCCATTCATGTGAAACCACTTATTCAAGTTCAAGTCATTGATGCAATTTTATACCAATTGCTATTTTTACTTTTGTTTTGTTACAATTATATTATACTTTAGTTTGATTTTAATTATTACTTACTACATATAATTCAATTGTTATTATTATTTTTATTGTTAAAGTGAAAGTATCTGACATAAAATAGAGAAATGTTTTTGTTTCACTTTTAACACGTAATACTGAAATAGTGGAGAAGATATGATATTGCTATGGGCTCGCTCTAGGCAAGAAGTTGAACATTTTTTTTGGCCATGAAACTACATGGACCCTAAGTAATCATGTGTAAAATTTGAATGAAATTAATTGTGTAGTTCTCAAGTTTTAGGGAAACACACAGACAGACAGACACACTTTCTCAGTTTTATATATATAAAGATGCTTATAAAGTTGTTATATTACATAGTAGCCTTTTGAGTGTGGCTTGTTATCATTTGATGGCAAATAACATCAACTGTTTCAAGGTCAGTATATGCTTATTTTGATTAGCTTTTCCTTTCCAGTATATATCTGCTGATCATAAAGAGTTTTGGTATTTAAGAGTTGGAGATATTGGGTGAAATATCAGTTAATATACCTATGATCAGACACCTTTTGTCCTAGATTAAAGGAGCCAGTGGCCTTTATTATTATTATTTCATGTAAAGAAAATGAATGAAGGATACTGTTTGAAACAGCATTTGTTATTGGGTAAATTGGATCATGGAAAATCCTAAACATCATCCTCATCATCACCAATTTATCTTTATCCTTTACCTTGGATTAGTTGGTATAAAATATCACATGCATTTCACTAGATGTGCATTAACGAGCATTCAAAAATAAGTTTAAATGAAGAAAGTAATTTTGTTTCTGTGTGTTGTTGTTTGTTTTCATTAGACTGTTGTGCAAATTTAGCATGAATGAGAAGTATTTTACAGGTGAATGCTATCATCCTTGTCAACATTGTTATTTTAACATTCATTTTTTTCCATGTTGATATGAGTTGCAAAAGTCTGATATATAGCATCTCTTCATCACTTTGTTCCTGTATTATTTTATTTTTTGATCTGTCCTAATTATTTCTCTCAGTTTTACCATTGTTTAACTCTATATGACTATATTTTTAATATGATACATTGCCTCTGTGTTGTAATTATTTATCATAATTAAAATGAAAATATACTCAAATTTGGAAGGATTTAATTAAAGAACTTACTATCAAACTGATATTTGGTATATAACTTAGCAGAAGTGCTTATATAAAATTGTAATGGAAAGTTTTAATTTCAAATGGTCAGTTTAAACCAAGAGTTTTTCAAAAATATAACCAAAAGATGTGTTGGGTGGGTTTGTGTTAAAATAGTTATTCAAATGTATATCATATTTCATTTGTGCAATGTAGACATGTGTAAATGT
>NC_043014.1:23706020-23723520 GCF_006345805.1 Octopus sinensis | reverse complement strand
CTGGTCCCTCTGTTGGGTCGACATTCGGCAGACTCTCTTTATCCCATTCATTTTCCTCATTCAGCAACCTTTCATAGTAGTGTCTCCAAAACTCTCTCTTTGCATCATCATTTAGCGCAAGTGAACCGTCATCCTTGCGAACACATTTCTCTCCTACCACGTCACGATTCTCTCTTACACACTGTCTTGCAACACGAAATACCTCAAGCCTTTCATCCTCACGGCGCAGAACATTGGCAAATTTTTTCTTATCTGCTTCCCCTCTGGCTAAATACACCTGCCTCCTAGCTTCCCTTCTGGCAGTCTGATACACTTCCCTGCTACCACCGTTCTTCCAGTCCTTCCAAGCCTGTTTCTTTTGTCTAATAGCCCTGTCAACAATATTGTTCCACCACCACGTTATTTTGGGTCTTGAGGGGACTTTGCACCAACCACAGATCTGGTCAGTGGCTCTCAGCAGGTTGTCCCTTAGAGACCTCCAGTTCTCTTCTACCCCATGTGAAGCTATACCCTGTTCTATTTCGTCAAAGGCTTTAAGTAATATGTCTCTAAATCTCTGTCCATTCGCAAGATCTTTAAGCTTCCAGACCCTTCTTCTCCATGTTGGTCGTCTTCTAGTCGTCCTCTTAGTTCTGATCCTAAAGTCACTAACTACCAGTCTATGTTGTGGGGTACATTCATCGCCTGGGAAGGTTTTGGCATTTATAAGCAGTCATCTCTCCCTTTTTCTGGTAAGTATGTAGTTGATTTGGCTAGTATGTCGGCCCGATCGGTAGGTGACCAGGTGGCTTGTAGGTTTCCTGAAGTTAGTGTTGCAAACCATAAGACTATTCGCATCGCAGAACTCCAGCAGCCTGGTTCCCTCCTCATTGCGGGAACCATAACCATAGCCTCCATGTACGCCATGGAAGCCCCCAGCATGTCGTCCAACATGCCAATTGAAGTCACCAGCCACAAAGAGAAGATCCCTGTCGTTCGTCAATGAGGTGGTCTGCAGTAAGGTGTCTGTCCATCGGGTAGCCCTGGCTGAGGGGCATAGGCCGATATAATGGTTGCTAAACCATGATGAAGCACTAATCTAATCTTAAGTATTCTGTCGCATACTCTGACTACCTCGATTACCTTATCTACCCATTTTTCGGCGATAAGTATACCCACACCTCCGACCCCGTCAGTGTTCCCAGCCCATAAAATCTTGTACCTGTGTTCTTTGCCTGTGAGGAACCTAGCAGAACCTTCTCTCCACCTCACTTCTTGAATGCAGCATATATCAGCACACCTCCGTTCAAGCAACTCAACAATCTTGCCAGACCTGCCTTTCAGTGTGCCAACGTTGAGGTTGCCAACCCTGAGGGTGTGGGAGGTATTGGCCCTAGTAGCTTCATGAACCTGAAAAGAAAACTCGTGTTTGGCAGGATTCATTGACAAACAATAGACTTAAGTTCAAACCGCGTACACTACACTATCATATTTTGCAATGTATGATCACTACCTCTTATAGCTGGGGGTGGGGTGGCGTAAAACTTTTGAAGTGTACATGGGAGACAACCAAGGATGACAAAATTTGGGACTTCCTGTAACGGTGGAGGGGGTGGGAGGGCGGGTGCACCGCGAAAACTAGCAGCCATGAAGGGGTGCCTCTCATTTTTTGGAAAAGGAATACTTAGTAGTATGTATAAAATACCTAAATTTGAGAGACAGATATTTTGCAGATTTATGGGAGATGCGTGAGCTAAATTTATCATAGACATCGATAAGTAAGAGGAACTATAAAATTATATATATATTTATTCTATATTTAATGAGACGTGAGGCTGAAATTTATCTGAGACATCGATAATTGAGAAGAACTATAGAAATATATATATATTTAACATGAGACGTGAGGCTGAAATTTATCTGAGACATCTATAATTGAGAGGAACTATAGAATTATATATATATTTAACATGAGGCGTGAGGCTGAAATAGACAGAGTCAGAGTCAAACAGAATAGAGATAACTAAAGGTCAATCAATTGCGCAGAAATATTACTGGTAGGTACGGGATACAAACACTCACACGCACATCTACATATATACTTACGTGCATCCATGTATTTGTGTAAATAGATTATGTGTTCATAAGTATCTATTTATGTTTATGTATTCTGAGGTTGTCTAGTTTTAGAAGCCGAAATATCCCTCAACATCCTTTGGTGCAAGTGTATTGTTCAATGTATTCTGATGTTGTCTAGTTTTAGAAGCCGAAATATCCCTCAACATCCTTTGGTGCAAGTGTATTGTTCAAAGTTGTTCTTATATATTTGTTTCTAGCTGTTTTAATGACCTTTGTTTGACTCTCTACATTTAGATTTCCACGATCTCAATAGTTTATATCATTGCATGTTTCCAAAGTCTTCATTTAGGAATCCCTGTCTTCACACCTTTGTTTTTCATATTAGTCTTAAACTTCGTTTCCCTTTTTGTTTTTGTTTACTCCCTTGATTGACTAAATATTGTATTACATTTTAAATCCTTTTAAAAAATATATTATCTTCTTGTTTTAAAATTTCTTTAAGATTTTCATCTCTAAAAAGACAAAAAACTAATGTCTTTATTAGTGTATTTGTAATTTTTCTCTTAAAAGGTTTTGGTTTCTTTTTTTTTTTGTTGTAAATTGAGAAATTTTTAATTTGTTGTTGTTAATGCTATAATGTTTGCCACATAAACTAGTTGAGTATTAATGTTTTGTCTGTCTCTGCTAAGGAGTAATCAAATGATGAAAATTAATTTCAGGAAGAAAAGAAAGAAGGACGCAAAGAAGAGAAGAAGAAAGATGAAAAAGAAACCAAACGTGTGAAATATAAATTGAAAGACAAAAAGAAATCCAAACGTCAGGATTTTCACATAGGCTTTTCTGGTAAGTTGTTTAATATTATACATTAAACTATTGTGGCAGTAATGACAGCACCACTGTTGCTGCCATCTTCATTATTTTATACTCATTTTTACAAACTGGTATATGTTGGACAGGTCTTGCCCTTGTTCAGTATCCTGTGATCAACTCTCATTATTACTTTCCATGTTTTTCTGGGCTTTTCTTTTCCACAGTCTCCTGCCATTTGGATCAAGTCTTCACCTAACTCTCATCTTTTGTCTACCAGTTATCTTTCATTCATACTCTCTTCATACCTTATTGTAGCCAACACAAACTATAAGGATGCCATTACCAGCTTTTTTCTTTTATATTTTTAAGAGACTTCCCTTTGTGCAATCTCTTGACTTGCAACAAATAGCAGCCAAATCTCCAATAAAACCATACTGTTTGTCTGATGTATTTTTTTTTTGTATATCAATATAGTTCTGATATACAAAATAGTGAGATGATCACTAGTGGTGTGCCACTGCTCATAGGTCTGCTGTTGAAGGTTGACCTCTGTTAAATAGCCGCAATAACAACCACCACTGAATAGTAGATTACTAAAGCTACTCAACTACTGTTGTTTGTTTTTGTGTCTAACCTATGCATAAGGTTACACATTTTAAGAGAGAAGTGCAGTTGATTTAATTGTTTCCAACACCTTTAATTGGCTTGCTGGCAATCTTTTTATGTATTTGCTGAGATGAGGTTGTGTTTGTAAGTTTCGTAATAAAGCTGGTTCAGGAAAGGATTCTGTATGGATTTAGACCAAACTTTGAAATCTGAGTTATTTCTACTGAAACATTTCAGAGTGTTATAAACACAAACATAGCTGCATGGTTAAGAAGTTCACCTTGCAATCATGAGATTCTGGCCTTGATCTCATGATGTGATACCTTTGGAAAATGCTTTCACCATAGCCTTGGCTTTGTAAAAGTTTTGAGAATGAATGATAATTGGGTCGATGGATTGATGAGTGTGTGTGAATGTATTTGTGTCTGCTTGTCTTAACATTGCCTGATAGTTGTAAATGAGTGTCACTGTTATACAAGCAGTGTCATTCATTTCCAATATTCTGAGAAAATGTCAGGCCATGGGAAAATATTACCATGTTTGAAGACAGATGAGTGTTGGCAACAGGAAATGCACCTGATGGTAGAAAATCTGTCCCAGTATAATCTTTTTGACCCATGGAAGCATGGGAAAGTGGATGTAAAAACTCTACCATCGCTGTTGACAATGTAATGAAACTATGAGAAAGCCCATCATGTGTGTGTGTGTTTGATTGTCAGCATATGCATATGATATCAGCATCAGATAGAATAACCCTGTTTGGCTACTGTCCTTTACTTTCATGTTAAAATTACTCACAGGTTGATTTTGTCTTTCTTCTTCTGAGGTCAACAAAGTACTTAGGATCAATGTAATCAACTAAAAGTTTTGAAGCTGTGCTCCATTATGGCCATGATCCAATGAGTGAAACAAGTAAAATAATTAACAAATAGAGAACAATAGGAATACTTCATGAATAACAGATATTTCTTGCTTGTATTTTTGACTGTAGAAGGATTTTTTAAATAGGGCTTTAGTTCTGTAGTCTAGGAGAAATAAAAATGCTAGGTATGGAGAAATGATTTGTGAGAGCTGCCCATGCCAAAATAAGGTATCACCAAAGTTAGAGATAAGCAATGGACATACACTGAGGTATGTAGTATTTCAACAGAGCATCTTTTAACGTTGAAAAAATCTTATGTAAACATTCACAGCTACGACTACTTAGTATCAGCAAAGTCAGACCTTTTTTTATTCTAATATTTTCTTTTTAGAAGCTGGTGCTGTGCAACCATCAGGAAACATATGCGAGAAACCTGTTTTTGGAGTTCCTTTAACTCTTGCTGTGGAAAGAAGTAAATGTCATGATGGCATCGAACTACCTGCTATATTTAGAGAATGTATTGATTATATTGAGGAACACGGTCAGTAGAAATAACTAATCCTCCTATGTATCATTTCTTCATTTTCATTGTTGACTTGGTATTTCTCCTATTAGTTTTACTATTTAAAAGTCTGTCAGATAATTAGAAAATTTCTTTCTTTTTTTTACTGGTTTTAGAGTCATTGGACTGTGGCTGTGCTAAGCCACTATCTTTAAAGATTTCAGTTAGTTGTATCCCTCCTGATCCTCTGTTTTTTGGCACTTAATTTAGTAACTTAAAAAGGAAGCAAGGCAAAGTCAGCTTGGGTGGGTTTGGAATTCAGAATCTAATAGAACATTGCCAAACATCAGCCATGTATTTTGTCCAACACCCTATTTCTTGTGCCATTCCAATCCCTGATATACATACATATATATATATATATATATACATATGTACATGCATATGTATGTAGCCATAGATTTGCACAAAAGCCTAAAAATATTAGGTTTTTCTAAGGAAGAGCAAAAAAAACATATGCACATCTCCCCCAAATCCAATGTATTAATGGTACAATGGAAATTTATAAGTTATTCTAAAGATTCTCCATCTAACACAAACACCTAAGCATTAAAGAGACATGTTCACACAACATAAATACAAGTGCATACACCTGCATACATGCACACACTAATTCCACCACATATTTGCAAAACCCAGGAACTCTCTTGACCAGTAGCGTAACTAGGTTGGGGCAAGGGGGCACATGCCCTGGGCACTGATTGAAGTGGAGTGCAGAATTGACCATAATGCAATAAGCTTGAACTCCATTTATAAAATGGCAATTGTAAAGATGGATCTTCAGCTTATCATAACATGATGGCTGTCTACATTCATGTCTGGACATTTTTACAAATGGCATCAAAAACAGATTGAGGCTCAATTGAGTGAAACACACATATTTTTGCCTTGCCTACTACACATACTGCACAGCTAAGGGTATAAAATTAAATGTGGTGGTAAACATTCTATGTTAAATTTACTTAACTGTCATTTATTCATTTAACTGTTAATCATTCTTTGTAGTTCTAAAAATAGTTCATTCTTATCAGTGTAAATCAATTTTCCATTTTTGCATAGCTTGCAACTTCCAGTGTACATACTGTAAATTGTTTGTTATGTTATCAATAAAGACTTCGACCTCCTACCCCGAGCAAACCTGTGACTGCTAATAAGATCATTCAAAAGTGGTTGTCCCATTTCTATCCTTGGATATTTGGGGTACTTCAACAAAACAATACTACAAGCAGTAGAACAGGTCAACTGGGTTCTACAATACAATCTCTTCTATAAGATTTAAAGCAGAGTAATTCATTTTCTACTTCTAATTAAAACTACATTAAGGTTTACTCCTTTCTCTGTACAATGTTTACGACTTTTACTTGTTTGTCACAAGAACATGAAGTGTGCCTTCCCTAAAAAAGAAAGTAGAGTTGAAGGCAGGAAGAGGTGGAATTGGGAGACTAAAGAAGCTTTGCATAAAACCTAAAAATACTAGGCTTTTCTAAGACAGAGCAAAAGGAACTGATGCACCTCCTTCGAATCCAATCTATTAGCAGCTTTGTGAAAATTTATATGACATTCCAAATATTCTCTATCTGAGATTCTTTAAATGAATATTTGCATACACTTGGTTGTGTGCATCTACCAGGACATACATATAAGAATTAATGATGCACACATACACAGACACCTAAGCACTCAGGAGACATGTTCACACCAAACATAAATGCTAGTACATAACCTTAGATATATATGTACACTAAATCAACCACATACTTAAAAACTCCAAGAAGTCTCTTAACTCAAGAAGTCTTGTGACTGGCTTGAAATCCATTTAGAACTTAAATAAATCTCAAGGAGAAAATACCCCCCCCCCCCATACATTGTAAATTTCCTGAAATTTCATATACTTGCAACAAAAGTCTACAAAAGTCTTTTGCAAGGTAGTAAAGGAGCCTTTATAATTATCGCCCAACATGTGAAAAATACCAGCTAGATCTCCCTCAAATTACACCATCTGTCTTGGATAATGTCATCTTAGATTTGTACTTCTCAAGAAAAAGATGGAATGAGCATGATTGGGTGGGCTTTTGGTCATAAGTTTACTCCAGCAGCTTAACAGGCAGAATTCTCATTGGAAAGTGAAAAATAAGTAAAATTGGAGACATATAGTCCTTCTGTGAAGTTGTAAGCAAGATGTGATGTTTCAGTTAGACTTCATGATTCTCTCCTTTTACCACTACCAAAAAAAAAAAGTTATAAAGAATAAACAATTTGAGGTAAATCAATGATAGATTAATGAATTTTAACATTTTGTTAAAAGGCTTGTTATGTGAAGGAATCTATCGGATCTCTGGAGTAAAATCAAAAGTACAGATGCTAAAAGAAGCTTATAATAATGGAGTCCCTGCTTACCTTTATGAACATGAACCAAATGTAGTTGCTAGTCTACTAAAGCAGTTTCTACGAGAACTACCAGAACCAGTGCTTACCACAGCATTAATGCCAAAATTTGAAGATGCTTCAAGTAAGTATTTGATTTGTTTGTTTTTTTATTCGTATTGTCTTCTGTTTTTGTGTGGCTCCAGACTAACCCTGATCAAGCATATCTTTGATTAGAAATATTTTTTCAAATAATTTTTAAAGATGGTAGGGTATAATTTGTGGAGGTGTGGGTACTGTGTACCACACAAAAGCTCCTTCACTGCCTTCTTTTTGCCAGTATTTAATACTGAAGAATATAGATAGATAAGATTCTGCATAATGCAATCCAGAGCTTTGTATTTCATATCTTGTCAGCTGTATTCTGTTGTTCTGATTGTCCAGTTGATTATTGACAGATTACAATATGCTCCACTCACAACTACAATCATTCTTGACAAGCAAATACATCATATATTGTTGAACTATTTGAATTTGGTACAAATATTTCTTTTCTGTTGTGACAACAAGACATTTTGTGTAACAATGAAATAAATATATTTGTATTTAAAATTTCAACTGAATTTCATGTTCTTGCATTCATCAGTATCAACTCAACCAAATGATTTCACTGGTGACAACCCAAAACAAAAATACCTTATTGTTACAAACACCTGTACACTTAACATAATCTTCAAGCAGAATAAGCATAAAACCATGTGACAACAGTGTGGTGAGCAGCAGTGTTGTATATATGTTAGTGGATAGATTAGAAAGCAAGGAGATGATGTGCTGGATGTGAGAATAAAGGGAAGGGGTGAGTGATGAACTGTTGCAGGGATGGAGGTCAAAGATACATGAGGATGGCTATAGTGAGTGGGAAAACAAGGAAAGGGAGATCAATGGCAAATATGAAGTGTTGTGAATGATAGCATATAGGAGTTAAAGATGAGGTTAGCAGACCTAAGATGTAGCTAAAAGGGGAGTTAAAAGCATAGAAAGTGGGTGATCAGTCAAAAGTAGTATGGACAGAGATGATAATAAAAATGAGGGATGGATTTTAAAAAGAAGTGGTTCCAGGGATTGTAGGAGGTAGTTGGTAGTGCAAAAGTGGGGATGAAATGTTGCTGATTCTACTCTCAAATGATTACAACAGCTGAGTAGTACCATTGTTAAAAGAATGATGGAGGGTTAGGTGTTAGGAGGATGTGGGAGAAATGCTTGATGCAGGCAGATTGAGTACAGGACCCAGCACATACAGGTGCTGTGATGGATGAGCCTTTCAAGCACAGCAAATTGTCAACTCTTTTGGTCCTTAGTCATCTCTTTCATGGGACTCAATATCTTGAGGTCAGATCTCAGCACTTCATTTTATACCTTCCTGAATTTTTTTCTCTCACAAGTCCTATCCACTTTAAGTAATTGGCACTTCTTTATACAGCTGTCCTCATCCATATGCATCACATGACCAAACCATCACAATCCTCTCTTTCACTCTATATCTGATTCCTCTTATGCCTAATTTTTCTCTTAATACATTAGTACTTTGTCATACATGCACACTTACATTATACACCCAATGGCACATCCTAACATCATTCCTCTATTGCCTTCACAAATCCTCTGCATTCAAGGCTCATGTCTCACTACCATATAGCATTGCTGATCATACACAAGCATCATACAAACTGCCTTTCACTTCTTGCTAATGGAGGTTTTAACTCTGAACTTTCTCCATCCTATTCTTATTCTAGCATCTATACTTTCAACACATCCTCCAATACTAATTAGTTCACATAGGTAACAGAAACTACTCACTCTATTTCCTGTATATCCTTAGTGTTTATTACTCTTGCACATCTTCTATATACAAAAACTACTTTCTCTACTAACCTTCTTGTGATTCCATTACACCTCTTGTATGTACATATCTTGCACTGGATATACTGTATGGAATTCCTGGCTACACTTTTCATACATATTGAGCAGGGTCATTTATCTGAAGGGAGTAGAGTCCTCTCTATGTTCATATCCACTAGAACTTTGGACTTTGTTCACTTTAAGTAGTCTTCATGTGTGGCAGATGTGCAGGTATAATAAACATTAGGAATGTGCAGAATATAGATTCTTACAAATGTCTGGGGGAATCCTTAGAAGTAGTCGATAGTTTCTGTGACCAAGTTAGCAGTAGGGGAGGAAGCTTTGAAAGTATAGTTGTTGAAATAAGAATGGGCTGGGCAAAATTCAAAGCTATTACCTTTGTTGGTAACAAAGGGCTTCTCCCTCAGAGTGAAATGCATATTGTATGATGCCTGTGACTACAGAGGACAGGCAATGACTTGAAAGAAATGAAGCAAGCATGCTCCACTGGATGTGTAATGTTAGTATGCATCTAGGACAAAGTGTAAATGATTTAAGAGAAAAATTGTGTATAAGAGATATCAGATGCAGTGTGCAAGAAAGAAGACTATGGATGAGGACAACTGCGTCAAGAGGTGCTGCTCTCTAATTGCAGAGGAAACATGTGGAAGAGGTAGTCCCAGGAAGACGTGGGATGGAGTGGTAAGAAAGGATCTTCAGATGTTGGGCCTCACTGAAGAGATGACAATGGACCAAAACTTTTAGTAATTTGCTGTGCTTGAGAAGACACATCAATCTAAGTAAAATCATGGCCATCTATACATACAGACCTGTCCCTCTATCACCGAGGGCTTGCAGGTGCTGGTGCCACGTAAAATGCACCTGTGTTGGTTCCATGTAAAAACTGTCTGTGCTGATGTCATATAAAAAGTATTCATTTAGAGCCACAAAGAAAGCATGCGTGGTCAGTGCTGGTGCAGTGTAAAAGCACTTGAAATCCTGCCCCTGCTGATTTTGTTTTTCAGGATTAATCCAAGGTTGATAAAGTAGTCACTAGTCTTTGTACTGGAATCAATACAGCATTTTTTATTTTTTTGTAGTCATCATTACTGCTGCTATAAAGGTGGCGAGCTGGCAGAATCATTAGAACGTGGGGCGAAATGCTTAGTGGTATTTAATGTCTTTACGTTCTGAGTTCAAATTCAGCTGAGGTTGACTTTCCCTTTTATCCTTTAAGGGCCGATAAATCAAGTACCAGTTGCATTCTGGGGTGGATTTAATTGACTGGCCCCTCCCCCCAAATTTTAGGCTTTGTGCCTGTAGTAGAAAGGATTATTACTGCTGCTACTGACAATGATGATGGTGATGGTGCTGCTACTGGCTGTTATGATTTTACTGCCTTTAGTCATTGCCTTATGCCAAAGTATAGATTTTAAAAGATTCTAAGGCATGTTTTCTTATATATATATAAATTTTAATTTTTAATTTCAGCTATAAAAAATCATTCAAAATGTATTGAGCAATTTCGGACATTGATAGATTTAATACCCAATTGTAACAGACTGTTGCTTTCCTGGATGATTGTTCACATGACTCACATTATCAAAAGGGTATGTCACTTTTTTTCTTTCATTCTTTTTTTAATTGTTTAATCTCACTATCCTGAAACTTTTTTTTTCTCTGATCTGTTATCCCATGAATTTTGTACTCCATATGATCTGTTGTATTTGGGAAGGAATTTCTAGTCAGCCTTGTTTAAACAGCCCTGTCTAGTCCCAGTATAGTCCCAATCAAACTAATCTATGATCAAACACATTCCACCCCCACCCCCCAACATCACATCATTAAAAACTTCTTTTTTTTCTGGTTTATGTTTCATGAACTACATTATCTAATGTGCCTGTTTTTTTTTTAAATGATCAGGTGTAGTACAAGGGAGAATTGACAGCTATTTCTAGCAGGCAGAACATGAGTGGGGAATCTTTTTAGTGCTAGTTATGAATTATAAGTATATAAAAATCTATATGACCACATTTGTACTACGTAAAATAATGAATATTTAAATTTACAAATTCATAACCCAATTACTGTTTTAGTTTTAAGGTTTAAGCCACTTTTAGCATATAGGTTTCATCAACATATGATTTCAAATTTGAATGTAGGTCAGAATCTTGCAAGCCTGGAAGCTTGCCGCTCCTGATGTAAAATTTCACCAATCAGTTCTCATTTCTAAGACTGTTATTTGAATCAGCTTAACCCTTTCATGATTATATTTCTATTTCCATTATGTTTTTATCTTTTACTTGTTTCAGTCATTAGGCTGTGGCCATGTTGGGGCACCACCTTGAACTTTTAGTCAAACGAATCAACTCTAGTACTTATTTTTTTTTTTGTTAAACTTGGTACTCTTTTGCCGAACCACTAAATTATGGGGATATAAACACACCAACACCTGTTGTCAAGCAGTGGTGGTGGTGGGAACAAGCACAAAGACACATACATATAGATATATATAAAACAGGCTTCTTTCAGTTTCCATCTACCAAATTCACTCACAAGGCTTTGGTCAACCTGAAGCAATAGTAAAAGACACTTGCCCAAGGTCTCATACAGTGGAACTGAACCTGGAACCATATGGTTGGGAAGCAAGCTTCTTATCATACAGCCATGCCTGCACCTAAAACCAAGATTTTGAAGGAGTGGGTTAGTGAAATAGTTATAATTTTATGTATTGTTATATATTATGTTTTGACTGACTGAAATTTCATGATATCAATCATGTTATGAAATTTTGATTGAGATTTTAATTAAAATATGAATGATTTAACAGTCTCATATTGTGATGGTGTTTAAAGGGTTACAACTATGTAAGCTTGTTCAGTGGCCTGTTATGAAGTATACAAATGTTGTTGTGTGTAGATGTATTCTGGCTTATAAAAGTGTCACTATTCATTAGCAAACACTAAATCAAAGATGGATCTAGAGAATTTGGACTAGCCTATGCTGGGGGTGCATTCTTCACCCGGGAGGGACTTTGTATTTAAGAGCAACCCTGTGTCCCGGTGTCTGGTGAGGATGAAATCAATCTGGCCCCTACGAGAGGTAGGATTAGGTGTTTTAGGTGTTAGCAGCATTGTGAGTATAAGCATTATGGTCATCGTAAGAGGGTGGGGGTTGATTTCAGACAGAGAGAGAGAGAGGAAGCAAGTTCATCCAGGTAGTTCATGATGGAGTCATACCCAACGACTGGCGTAGCAGCACCATAGTCAACTGCTACAAGGGAAAAGGTGATGCTCTAGATAGAAATAACTACAGGGGTATCAAACTGCTGGATCAGGTGATGAAGATCACGGGGAGGGTCGTAGACCATCTCATCAGGGAGAGAGTCTGCTTAGATGAGATGCAGTTTGGTTTTGTGCTGGCTAGAAGCACCACTGATGCCATATTCCTGGTTCGACAACTGCAGGAGAAATACCTAGCTAAAGATAAACCCCTTTACTTAGCTTTTGTGGACTTGGAGAAAGCCTTTGACAGTCCCCCGATCCCTTATCTGGTGGGCGATGCGGAAACTGGAGATTGATGAATGGTTAATAAGGGCTGTACAGGCCCTTTACAGAGAGGCTGTTAGTAAGGTTAGGATTGGCAGTGAGTATAGTGAAGAATTCTGGGTAGAAGTAGGGGTCTACCAAGGTTCAGCCCTCAGTCCCCTTTTATTCATCATAGTCCTCCAGGCAATAACAGAGGAATTCAAGATGGGTTGCCCCTTGGCGCTCCTCTATGCTGATGACCTGGCCCTCATAGCAGAATCACTGTCGGAACTAGGAAAGAAATTTCGGGTGTGAAAGCAAGGTTTAGAATCAAAAAGCCTTAGAGTCAATGTAGCAAAGACCAAAGTTTTAGTAAGTAGGAAGGCGAACACATCACACACACCCTCAGGTAGGTGGCCCTGCTCAATCTGTAGAAAAGGTGTAGTTAGAAACTCCATAAGACGTACCCAGTGTAAGCTATGGACACATAAGAGGTGCCACAACATCAAAGGAAGATTAACCACAACGAAAGCTTTCGTGTGCACAGGGGCAATAAACAAGACAGACGCTCAGAAAACAGATTCCACCACACTCTTGGGAAAGAAGCTAATAGTAGTCAATAGCTTCCAATACCTAGGTACCCAAGTTAGTAGTGGAGGTGGATGCTCAGAGAGTGTTACCATTAGAATAAGAATAGCCTGGGCAAAGTTTAGAAAGCTTCTACCCCTACTGGTAACAAAGGGCCTCTCGCTCAGAGTGAAAGCTAGATTGTACGATGCATGTGTGTGAACTGCCATGCTTCACAGCAGTGAAACATGGGCTGTGACTGCAGAGGACATGTGTAGGCTCGAAAGAAATGAAGCTAGCATGATCCGCTGGATGTGTAATGTCAGTGTGTACACACGACAGAGAATAAGCGCCCTGAGAGAAATGTTGGACAAAAGCATAGGCTATGGCATGCAGGAGAGACGTTTGCGCTGGTATGGTCATGTACTACGGATGGATGAGGAAAGATGTGTGAAGAAGTGCCACTCCCAAACAGTTGAAGGAATCCAGGGCAGAGGTAGACCCAGGAAGACATGGGATGAGTGGTCAAGCATGACCTTTGAACGTTGGACCTCACAGAGGCAATGCCAAAACACTGAGACCTCTGGAGATATGCTGTGACTGTGAAGACCCGGCAAATATAGTGAGTTCATGGCCATATCCTACACCAGTTTCGCATAACCAGCCCCAGCCCATTCAAAAGTACCTTGGATTGTAGGGTAACCTGCTGTGCTTGAGGAGACTTATTGAGTCAAGTACATCAACATCAAAATGAAAACCAAATGGAAATTGTAGTTGTGATCCCCGTGCCGGTGGCACATAAAAAGCATCATCCGAACGTTGCTGATGCCAGCACCGCCTTGATTGGCTTCCATGCTGATGGCACGTAACAAGCACCAACCAATCATGGCCATTGCTAGCCTCCTCTGGCCCCTGTGCCAGTGGCACATAAAAAGCATCCACTACACTGACGGAGTGGTTGGCGTTAGGAAGGACATCAAGCTGTAGAAACACTGCCAGATCAGACTGGAGCCTGGTGCAGCCTCCTGGCTTCCCAAACCCCAGTCGAACTGTCCAACCCATGCTAGTATGGAAAACGGACGTTAAACGATGATGATGATTATATTTAGAAAAAAAGAAAGGTTGTAAATTTAATTTCATTTTCTGTTTCTTTTACTTGTTTCAGTCATTAGACTGTGGCCATGCTGGGCACCACCTTGCAGAATTTTCAGTTGAATGAATCAACCCCAGTACTTATTTTTTTAAAGGCTGATGCTTTTTCTATTGGTCTCTCTTGCTGAAATTTATGGGGACGTTAACTCACCAACACTGGTTGTTAAAAGGTGGAGGGAGACAAACTCAGACGCACAAATATATACATATATATGATGGTAATGATGATGATATCTATATGTACGACAGGCTTTTTTCAGTTTTTACATACCAAATCCACTCTCAAGGTTTTGGTCAGCTTGAACCTATAGGAGAAGACACTTGCCCAAGGTGCCATGCAGTGGGATTTGAACCTGAAACATGGTTTGGAAGCAAACTTACTACACAGCCAAATATCATATCTGATTTAATTTATATTTGATTATAAACCATTTTTAATAAATGTTTTACTTTCAATTTCATTTTTAATAAATGTTTTACTTTCAATTTCATTGTAAATGTTAAAAAGAAAATGCAATAAAAAAATATTCATTTTAAACCTGAATTGAAGGTGGATGTTGTTGTTTAACCTCAGGTCGGTCCTATCAAACAGTCCTATAATGAAAGGCATTGTAGCTGATTGTTCTATGTTTCTCCATCTTTTTATTTTGAAACATAGTATGTCTTGGACTACAATCTGCAATATCTCCTGTCTGGTTTCAAATTGTGGTATGTGCGTTGAGGGAGGATTAACTGCTATTTCTAGCAGTTCAAGTAACCACTTAGAGATCTCTCACATTGGCTTCAAAAGTTTGGTGTTGCTAATTTAGTGGAAGGTCGTTGTTTTAAAAAATAATATTTAAAAAAAACCCTGTTTTCAGTTATTCGATTTGCTAGAAATAACAGCCAAATTTCTTTCATATCACACTGTACAGGGGTTGAACAAAATAATGGAAACACCTTAAAATTTCTAACAATTTTATTCTAATATGGAATAGGCCCGCCTTTGGCAGTAATTACAGCTTGCATTCTATAAGGTATGGACTTGTACAAAGTTTGAATTGTTTCCAAAGGAATTTTTGTCCATTCTTTGACTAAAACAGTCTCCAGTTCTTGTAGTGATGATGGTGGAGGATATTGACTCCTTACTTTTCTAAAATGCACCATAAATGTTCAATAATATTGAGATTTGGGGACCTGTAATAACCAGATAAAATGTTCAACTTCACTAGAATGTTTCTTGTGCTATTCAGTAACAACTTTAGCTGTGTGAATTGGTGCATTATCATCCTGAAAGATTGTGTTTCCCTCTGGAAACACTTCTGCAACCATAAGATGAATTTGATCAGATAAAATGTTTAAATAGTCTTGACTATTAATTCTGCCATGAAACGAAAGCATTGGGCTGGCGGATTTCCAAGATAGAGCCCCTCAGATCATCACAGATCTTCCTCCATGTTTAACAGTTGGAAGAAGGCAGTCTGGGTCAAATGCTTCTTTTGGCTATCTCCACATGTATACTGGGCTGCTGGTCAGAAATAAGGTAAAGAAAAATAACATGTCCTAGAAAATAACATTCTTCCACTGCTCTAGGGACCAATTCTATAGGTTTTTACTCCACTCTAAATGCTTTGCAACATTTGTTTATGAAAGTAGTGGTTCTCTGATTGCAGCCCTCCCATGAAATTTTGTTTTTGTGCAGCTCCCAGCGAACAGTTTTGTGGAAACTGGGTTCTCAAGGTGGTTATTAAGCTCTGCAGTAATTTTGGGAGCTGTACTTTTGTGATCCTTTCTAACAATTCGCGTAATAGTCCGATGGTCCCTATCTGAAAGTTTTGGTTTTCTTCCAGAGTTTTGTTTTCGATGAGGAGGTTTTTCCCTCTTTCTCAAAGGCTGTCATTACTTTCAAGACTGTACTTCTTGATACACCAAACATTTCGGCTGTTTTCGTTACACTAGCACCTGCCATATGAGCACCAATAATTTGACCTCTTTGAAAGTCTGATAGATCTGTCATTTTAATGAATTTTAATTACCTTTTTCTGATGATATCTGAAAAGAAACAGCAATTTTAGCAAAACATATTAAGCAACACTAATAATAAATCAAAAACATAAAAATGAACAAGCTTTTGATGGTTTTATAGATACTTCAAAATTATGAAAAATCAAAAAATCAAATCAAACCAAACCAAATCAAAATAGATGAATATCAATGGAATTTGTATCCTTGTGGTACCAGTGCCGGTGGCACATAAGAAAACCATCCGAACGTGACCGTAGCCAGTACCGCATCGACTGGCCTCCGTGCTGTGGGCACGTAACAAACACCATCTGAGCGTGGCCATTCGCCAGCCTCGTCTGGCACCTGTGTCGGTGGCACATAAAAAACACCATCCGAGCGTGGCCGTCTGCCAGCCTCGTCTGGCACCTGTGTCGGTGGCACATAAAATCACCCACTACACTCTCGGAGTGGTTGGCGTTAGGAAGGGCATCCAGCTGTAGAAACACTGCCAGATCTGACTGGCCTGGTGCAGCCTTCGGGCTTGCCAGACCCCAGTTGAACCGTCCAACCCATGCTAGCATGGAAAGCGGACATTAAACGATGATGATGATGATGATGCTAGGTGTTTCCATTATTTTGTTCAATCCCTGCAGGTCAGTGAAGTCAGACTGAGCTGAAATAATTCACCACCAGGTAAACTGAATTACCTGCAGTGGATTTAAAATAGAAAAGCTGAGATTTTCTTTTATAAATTTGAAAATTTGAATTGTTTGAGCAAGTAGTTTACAATATGAAACTACTTCTTAAAGCTGATCATTCATCCGTAACGTAGGTGTGTTCTTTCACCAGTCTGACACACTTCTCATTTTTGAATTCAGCTTTCTGCATAACCTGCTAAAGATAACTGTCAAATCATATTGTATCATGTAAAATTTAAAAAGCGGGATACATTGGATCACATAGTCTACAGCTAGATTACTTTTGAACATAGGCCTGCTAAATCAGTGCTAAACAAACTCCAGCTTCTTACTTCTTCTCATCAACTTGCACAATTTTCTGGTGTTGGTTTTTCAGACAGTCTAATGCACCTTCCGTAATGGGAAAACTTCA
>NC_043014.1:23683520-23698520 GCF_006345805.1 Octopus sinensis | reverse complement strand
GTGGTGGCTGCTGCTGTTGTTGTTGTTCAAATTCTGTCATGGTTGACTTTGCCTTTCATCCTTTCAGTGTCAATGAAATAAGTACCAGTTGAACACTGGGCATGATGCAATCAACTTCCTCCAGCTGGCATCCAACTGGATTAAGCCATGTTACATGGCCAGGAAGGAGTTGTAGGATTTTGTTTATACGACCGTACGTAAGGTGGTTGGTGACAAGGTCTCCTCTTGTACACAGCACGGTCGCATCCTAACAAAATAATAAGATAAGCCATAATACATTGATATATTATACAGTGCCAAAGGAAATGAAGGAAGGATGACAAGCCGTTCTGCTGTTTGAGAGAGAAGATAGACTTTATTCACAGGGTACAAAGTGAGTTGTGATTACTAGTGTAGTGTTGTGGTATGAATGCATGCGTATAGTAATTGTGTCTGTGTGTTCGTGTGTGCGACAGAAGGTACAGATAAAGGTGCATGCGAATACAACAGAAATACAGAACATAAGAGAAGTCTCAGCATATTGAGTTATTATAGAGTTAGTTACCAGTTCATGTGGTACGTGATAATAAGTTCTATAACAAAGATTTGGGTCTCGAAGTGGAGACTAGTTGAGTCACTTGTTGTGCAGGTTTCTCTTGATATAGATTGTTCTTTCAGATATATATATATATACTGCAACTGTTTTTCCGTGGTGATAGTTTCACACAAACAGCGTGAGTTGAATCTGTGTATTTGTGTTGTTGTGTACAAGTTGAAATCTTCGGAGATATAGAGATGTAAACGACGTTGGTGATGATGTTCTGTCTGTCACTGGTATACGATAGCATCTTCATAGTATGGTTGGCTGGCTGTCGTCTGTTGTTCGAACTGGAACATGGCTGAGTAAGCTCTGTGGTCTCCGACTAGACCTTAGAAGGTCTAAAGCCAAAAGACGATGAATTGTGAAAATACTAGCTTATTTAAGGAGTGAAGATGGCTCAATTGAAAGATCCTATCCGAAAGCTGTGATTGGCCAGTTTACACACTGGCGCGAAATAAGTAGAGAGACAGACCGCGCTAGATGCTAACCAATCTGATCAGTAGACACAACAGGGTTAAACTAGCCAAAGATGGTTGTAATCTCAAACGAGATCATTCCTAATGTTTTTCTCAAAACAGTGAGGATATCAATATTACTACAGGGTTATTAGTCTTGGTTGATGGCTTGCAAACCTAACTCATTAATGAAATGATGCAAAATAATGATTTAGATAATGGCATAAATGGGACTGGAACCAGAGATGAAAGTGCCTTGCCTGACAGGAGCACTACTGCACAGCAAGGTTGCCTTGGTTGTAATCCAGCTACTGCTAGCTGTGAAAAGAGGCAGAAGAGTAGTAAGCAGGTAAAAGTTGTTGAGAACAGTGTAGTGTCAATACTTGACAGGAAAAGAAAAGGAGAATTGAAGAATGATTGTAAATTTGAAAAATTGAAGAAGTATGGTGTTGATACGAAAGGAGTCAATGTTGTGATTGAAGAGCTGAAACAGTGCATACTTGCCAAGAAAGCAACAGTAACTAGGTTTCAGCAATGGACTGGTAAAACCAATTGTTTACGATCAACTAAAAAGATTTTGTCAAGAGATTAGTGATGATTTAGAATGTGAAAGATTAGTTCCTTGATGCAAATGAAAGTTAACAGTTTTGGGGTGTGATATGGAGTAAGCAAGAACAAGACAATACTGGAGCTGAGTGACTCTACAACCTGAAGCAAACAACTTCTTATTCCCAGCAAGAGAGAGGTGCTGTCCTTGAGTCAATTTATTGAAAGGTGGGTGAAAGTTGTGAAAATCACAAAAGTGGATGGTACTACTCTAAGTGTATACCTGTGAATCAGAGAGAAGGCATCTGATCTTTGTGTTCAGGGAGATCTTGGACAGGGGTTCCTAGAATTTAGTTCTCTTGTATCAGGAGGACCACATCATCATCGTGCTTTTTTTTTAACTGTCATATACTATGTATACTTCCTTTTTTTGTTTTATTGTATACTGTATATACTTTCATTTTTGTTTGTTTTTTTAATCATTTCATTATATGTAAATGCTCACACTTTGTCTGTCTTTGCCTTGGTGGCAAATAAAAGAAATCATTATTATTATTATTGTTATTTGGTAATCCGGCAGAATGGTTAGTATGTCAGACAAATGCTTAGCAACATTTCTCCTGCTTTTTTACATGCTATACTCAAATGCCATGGAGGCTGACTTTATTTTTCATCTTTTTGGGGTCAATAAACTAAAGTACCAATCAAGTACTAAGGTTGATGTAATCAACTAGTTCCCTTCTCCAAATTTTAGGCCTATATTAGAAACAATTATTATTAAGGTGGTGATCTGGCAGAATCACAAGCATGCCAGACAAAATGTTTAGCGGCATTTCATCCATCTTCACGATCTGATTTCAAATTCTGCCAGGGTTAACTTTGCATGTCATCCTTTTGGGGTCAGTAAAATATGTACCAGTTGAACACTAGGGTTGATGTAATCATCTTACCCTTCTCCTAAAATTGTTGGCCTTGTGCCAAAATTTGAAACCGTTATTAGAATTAAATAGTCATTGAATTGATGGAAATGGTAAAGAGCCTGACTAACTGCTTTCTAGTATTTAATTTTGTCTTTCTGCTTTCTGAGTTAAAACCTTGATGCAGTCGATTTTGCTTCCTATTCCTCTAGAATTAACAAATTAAGCTCCATTGATATACTAGAGCCAAATTATTTGAATTACACATCCTCATCTACAAAGTTCGGTCTTGTTCTCAGTCTAAAGGAAAGATTGTTCACAGAATAATAATTATTCAGTGTAACATGGATAGAAAAAATTTGAAAATTTCTACTCTAAGTTGTTGTTGTTTCACCTACCAGAAATTGAAACTAAATGTTCATCCTGTCACACCTTACTCCTTTAAAAAAGGAAGTGCTGATTAAATAATATTCTCTGAGATATGGTTTGTCTGAAATGGTTATAGAATATCTGCTGTAGTTTCTGCTTTCACCTTTTAAATTGGATTCAAGCCGTTTAGAATGATTGCTACTGCTATATATTTGGTACATGTACACCAAACACTCTTTCCTGTATCAAACTGAAACTGATAATCATATTATCGGTTTTGGCTTGTGCCAAAATTTGACCAACAATTTTGGAGAAATGGGCCAGTTGATTACATCAATCTCAGTGATCAACTGGTAAATTACTCTATTGACCCCAAAAGGATGAAAGGCAAAGTCAACCATGGCAGATTTTGAACTCCGGAAGAGAAGATGGATGAAATACCACTAAGCATTTAACCTGGTTTGCTAGTGATTCTGCCATCTCACTGCCTTGCTGATGACTATATTAAGTGCCAGCAAGGTGGCAAGCTGGCAGAATTGTTAGCATGCCAGGCAAAATGCTTAGCATTTCATCCATCTTTATGTTCTGAGTTCAAATCCCTCCAAGGTTGACTTTGCCTTTCATCCTTTTCTAGTTGAGCTCTAGTTGAGCATGGGGAAGAGATTGATGTAACTGACTCATCTCCTCCCCTGAAATTGCTGACCTTGTGCCAAAATTTTAAACCAATATTAAGTGCCAGAGATATACTGGTATGCCTTAGAGTAAGAAGCCATTTATTTTCTTTTATCTTCCCTACATTTTCAGATATATTCCACCATTAAAGCCTGCCACATCTCGATGGTCTCTTGAACTGCCGGATAACCTTTCTGCCTTAGAGGAAGAATTAGCTAAACAGGAATCTTTATTGGACCAGCTACATGAAGAGCTAAATGCTGGTGTTGAAGATACATCAAAAAACGAACAGCTGTGGGAAGTCCAGCGAGTTGTGACACAATTAAAGAGAAAGGTAAGTCCTGATACTAGACATTATAAGTAACATTTTAAAACAAAATAGAGAAACAGGCCTTGTAAAAATCGTTTGGTAAGTGATTGCATTAACAATTTCACTGTAGGGTACTTGCTTTTACATCATCTCAAATTTGCAACCATGATTTTTTAAAATCTTTTAGTCAGGCAAAAAGGTAGTAACTATATACAGGTCTCTGGGATTGGTAGGAAGGAGAAAAGAACGCAACCTCAAACTGGAGACCTGTCCTGAATGCTTGTAATGGAATGGACTTCACTAAAGACACTCAAGTTGATAGATGATGGTGTTAAACTAGGTGATGGATTAAATCAGCCACCAAAATAGGCTATGGCATGGTTTGAACTCAGAATGCAAAGAATTCGAATAAATACTGCCAGGCATCCTATCTACCCATTCTAATGTTTCCAGTGGACTACTGTTCTTGACTGGTATTTTATTTATTGAACCCAAAATGATGATATGGGGATTTGACCTCATGACATGAAGTGCTGGAATATGTACCACAATGAAGTTTATGCAACACTGTAACAATTCTGCCAATTCAGTCTCGTGATCCTGTCATTTGCTGGAAGATGGTTGTGGTTCGCTCCTCAGCTTGCAATATATACAGGGTGCCAGTTGCACCGGTAACTAGCTGGCAAAGGATTTGCCTGGGGTTAAAATGGTTATAACATCGTACGGCCATATGGTGATAAATATTATTTCTTAGTTTAGCTACTACTTTCATCTCTAATTGAGATTTATCTAAGAAGTCTAATGCATTCATTTGTATTAAAATCTTATCAGTTGTTGTTTAGGACCTGGGCCAATTTTAATCAAACAAACCTATCATCAAAGTATCCCAGTCATGGCTGCTCCATTTTTCCTTTTAGATTACATTCTTTTAAAAAATAGTAGGGTTGATTTGAGGGAGATTTGGTTGCTATTTCTAGCAAGTTGAATTACCATGTAGAGGCTCTCTCCTTGGTATTAACAGTTAATCAACAAAGTCAAATAATGTTAGGCATGCTATTTTATACTGGATTGGTTTTTTTTAAATTTGGTATACATAAACTTCTGTATTTTATTGGGTTAGAGCTTATTTATCTAATTCCTGTTTATGAGAGGCAAATGTTCCCTTGAATACTAGTCTAACAAATGTATCTTTTCTCTACACATAAATTTGAATAAAACGGTGCAAGTTAACAAATCAGTTGTTAGTTTTACATTATCTTCTCCATGGCCTTGCTTTGTATATGTGACCAGAAATTTTTAATTCTCAAATGGTTCAGCATTTAGCCAGCTATAAATAGATACTGCAATGTAGGAACAGCTTGCCTCAGCAGCAGATTTGGCAAGTAATTTATTAATTTGCAGTGTTGAGTTCAATTCCTTCTGTGAGAAAACCTACCTCTACAAGATCATCTTCCTATCTTGTAAGAGACGTATCTCTCATGTGCTTAATGCTATGGAAAATGGAGTGGCTGTATACCAAGCCAAGTAGAGCAGTGGGATTTGGAAAAGGATTACTGAGAAACTTCATAGTTGGAACCACTAGACCCTAATCCTGGGTCTCAATGTATTTCAGACTAAGTCACTGAATTTCACTTATTTAATTTGTTGTTGTCATCACTACCACTGTTGGTCTACTGGAGCAGTCAGCCCTATGAAATAGAGATAGCTAATCATATGAAATATTCACTCAGTATTTTTTTAACTGACAATTTTCTCATTATTGTAGGATAGATATTCAAAGAGGTGAGTTTTAGAAGTTCAAATCTCAACAGTTTCAACTTCACCATTCATCTCTTGTAGATCACTAAAAATAACCAGGCAAGATAGTATGGTAGATTAAACTTGACTTTATTCTTTCCTCTTATTAAAACTGGCCCCTGTGTCTAAGTGTAAAAATAAATATTTTGTGGCATTAATTGAATAAATAAGCACATTTTAGTAGAACTACTGTAACTCTGAAATGTCCAACATTATTAACATCAACTTTCACATATTTTTGTTTTACCTTAATTTTTAAGCATGTTTTTTTCTCTGATTGCTCCTCTCCTACATACAAATGTGTACTTAAGTTATGTTCCTATTCAGAATCTTTGTTTCTAATGGTATCTTTTACTTGTTTCAGTCATTAAACTGTGGCTGTGTTGGGGCACCGCCTTGAAGAATTTTTAGTCGAATCAATCAACCCCAGTACTTATTTATTTTTGCCTTTCAAGCCTGGTACTTATTCTATCGGTTTCTTTTGCCAGACTGCTAAGTTATGGGGATGTAAAACTGGTTGTCAAATGGTTAGGGACAAGCAAGTTTATTACCACGCAGCCACACCACATTTTTGTGGTTTAGAAAATTGAAACTAAGTGTTAAAAATAAAGGTAATAAGTTTGAATCCTGCCATGAGATTGATATATTTATCTGTATGATCAAGGTAAAAGCAATTGAAGAATGGACTTATTGAAATGTAGTGTACAACAAAGATATGTGATTAATAGATTGGAAATAACAAATTGCTTTAACTTGTTAAGTTAATTGCAATAGAGCCAGCAAAATGAAGTCTTGCACTGATTTCTCATCTGTTGCCTCATTATTAGAAGTATTGTTGTAATGAAATCTGTTGAGTACCTAATGCATTTCTTCACTGAATTAGAACAGTAATCAGCTGCCCTAGTTTCAACCTGCTAGAAATAGCAAGTAAATCTCTCTGAAATCACTCCTATCTTAAAAGAAAACCACATTGAATAATGAAGTCCTAGAGTGCACTTTGGGGCTAAACAACAACTGTCTCCCCCAGCTTGAATCAGCAAGGTGCCTGGGCAATTGAATCAGAAAAGTGCAACATGTCCAGTCAAACTTGTATTTTTACTTCAACTGTGAATATTTGGTTTTCATTTTGCTTTGATGGTGATGTCCCTGAATGGCCGTAACCCATTAGCTGCTGTACATTTTCAGTTTCTTTAACCCAGAAAAGTTTGGGTATCTCTTAGTTGCTGAATCTGTTAGAAATAACAGCCAAATTTCTCTCAAGTTGGTATCTTACTATCTTAAAAAGAGGACACTTTGGATAATGTAATCCTAGATACACTGTCCAAAAATAAATTGAATGGAGTACCTTTGATCATAGGACTGCTTAATCAGGGTTGACTTAGGGCTAAACAATGAAAAATAATTCTTTATTTAAATGCTTTTTTTTTCCTTTTTTGTTTTTTCCTTTAGATAAAGTTTGCTCGTAAAACAATGGAAGCAGCTGAAAAAAGGAAAAAAGACATTGAGCAGCAGAAACGAGTGGCTTCTGTACATGAAGAGGATGAGTTGAAGCTGGAGTTACAGGAAATCCCTTTAGCAAATGAGTCTGAAATTCAGGAAAATGCTACAGATGAACAGTTGGTAAAGAACAAACAGAAAACTGGTGAAGTTACTGTCAGTTTTGCTGAACCTGTGGTAGTTGATAGTGATGACAAGCAGTTAACTGAAAACCAAGAAACAGTAGATGAAGCTGTAATTAACCATGTTGAATTAACCACTGATACTGATGAGAAACAGCCTTTGCATTCACAGGAAAAGCAGACAATAACAACAGCAGATGAAAACGTGGTCAACCATATTGCTGTTGATTCTACTACAGTGACTACACAAGTGATCGTAGAAAATCAAAATTCTATTGACAACTCAACAAAAGCTGAAGTCGCATGTGTTGGTATCTCACAACGTAAGTTGAAATATTTGGTTATTATTACAGGTGAAACTAAAACCTTTGCAGTGGCATCTGTATTTCTTTTTGCATATTTTTGAGGTGTTGTAGATAATTGACTGAGTAGGAGGTGAGGAAAGAAGGGAATGTTGAGGGAGATCTAATGTTGGTTTCAAATTTTGGCACAAGGCCAGTAATTTTAGGGGAGAGATTAAGTTGATTACATTGACCACCCCAGTGTTCAACTGGTATTTATTTTATCAATCTCAAAAGGGAAGACAGGCAAAGTTGACCTTAGTAGAATTTGAACTCAGAATGTAAAGACATGAAATGCTGCTAAGCATATTGCCCAGCATGCTAACAATTCTGCCAGCTCCCTGCCATAGAGTGAGATCTAATGTTGACAAGAGAATAAAATCAATTTCATATGGGAACATAAAGAAAAAAAGAAAATTTGAAATAAGTAGTCTGACATTAAAAATTCATTGCTACCACTGATAGTATGCAGTACTTGTGAGGTGGTGAAATGATAGAAATCACAACCTTATTGAAGGATAAGCTAGCATGTTATTAAACTTCAGTACTGATGCTTTTTGCTTCTTTAAACAGTTTGAAAATTTCTAAAATTTTTACTCTCATGCTACCCCTTTATAAATTGTTAAAAAAACACAAAAAGACCCCCCCACTAAAATGTAATTCTCTGTTTCTATCTCATTCCATGACTATTAAACTGCTAAAAGTATGTCTGTGCCTGGAAAAGATAGAGAATATATTAGTTCACTATATAGCTTGATTTCATTTTATTTAGTTATACATCAGTATATATATTTATATATATATATATATATATATATATAATATATTTATATTATAGATTACCTAAGCTAAGAATGTTTGTTAGATGTGTATATGTTCATATATCAAAAGATATATGTAGGTATGTTCTGTTTTACTTATATGTCTGTATCTTATATTTATTTATATTTATTTTCTAGTTAATGTTGTCCATGCTGGCATGGGTTGGACGGTTTGACTGGGCTGGCACACTGGGAGGCTGCACCAGGCTCAAATCTGATTTGGCATGGTTTTCTTTGGTTGGATGCCCTTCCTAATGCCAACCACTCTGAGAGTGTAATGGGTGCTTTTACATGCCACCAGCATGGGTGCCATTTGCATGACACCAGAGTGTGTTTACATACCACTGGCACAGGTGCTAATTTGTATGACACTGGTATCTGCCATGACTGTGATTTTGCTTGGCTTGATTGGTCTTCTTCTCAAGCACAATATAATACCAAGGTCTTGGTCATTGCCTTCATGAGGCCCAACACTCAAAAGGAATTTGGCAACTTCGCCTCCGTGAGGCCCAACACTTAAAAGGAACTCAACCATGTTTCCTTCCTGAGGCCTATGCTCAAAAGGTACTCAGCCACTTTGCCTCCGTCAGGCCCAACGCTTGAAAGGAACTCAGCCACTTTACCTCCATGAGGCCCAACTTGATCATATTGTATTATCTATTTTTGTTTTTTTATAAACTGTTAGAATGTATGTAAGAAGTGTATATATGTGAATATACAAATAGATATATGCATGTATTTATTTTTATTTTGCTTTCTTTTATTTTTGTCTTTAGAAATAGTATGTATATAAGAAGTATATATGCTTGCATAGATATATGTACACATATTTCATTTTACCTTATTATACTATCTCTTTTTGGGGTCTATAATAGTTAGAATGTAAGAAATATATATATATATGTACATGTATAAATGGATACACATGTGTATATGTAAATGTGGGTTATATAAAAATAAAACTATACACTATATATGTGGGTTAGACAACCCACTTTATATTAATATTGATATAAACTATAAAAATAATAAGAATATTAGTAAGAAGCATACATGTATATATGCTTCTTACACACACACACACACACACACACACACACACACAATAACAAAGGGTAAAATTAATTAATTAACTAGTAATCAATAATTTCACCAAGTAGAATTCGGCATAAAACGGGACCATTTCTCTGTAAACTTAAGTAATATTTTATAATTGGGGTTCAGCAAAGATTTGCTTTACCACATACCGAAGTTTAGAAATAGCAGCCAGAGAACCTTAGCTATTTCCTCTACTTTAAAAAGAGATTCCTGGACAAAAACAAAGTAGCTAAGGTTCTCTGGCTGCTATTTCTAAACTTCGGTATGTGGTAAAGCAAATCTTTTCTGAACCCTAATTATAATATATATATACATGTATATATATATATATATATATATAATATATATATATATATATATATATATATATATATATATATATAAAACAATTTAGCTAGGTGCAAAATTCACCTAAGAGATATTAAATATTGATTTAGCAGATATGTCTATCTGATCAAACATCATTACATATTTAAATGGATTTGATTATTCTTGAAAAACTTCATTTTATTAATGAAGTGGAAACAGTTGTAATTGATGATATGTGTCATGTTTGTATAAAATATTTATAATTGTTCAATTTTTTGTTTTGTTTTCCATTTCATATTTATGTTTATATATTAATAAACTGTATGTTTATTTTTATTTACCTATTGGAATAACATTGATGTAGGTAATATAAACTAGTAAATTCTTTGGATATTTAATATCCCTTAGGTGAATTTTACACCTAGCTAAATTGTAATCTTGAAATAATTATGATTATTTACTCATTACTTTAGTATCAGTAAATATATCTGTCTTAGTTAGTTAGTTAATTTTTGGCTCAAAAGCAAATAGCAAGGCCATGTAGGGGGACATGGAGTTAAGTACAGGGTGGTGTTCATGTAAAGAGTTCAGGCCACTTGAGGTCAAGGGAGACTTTGAACAAAGCGGTTGTCGGCATCTTCACCATCTCGTCTGGCAGCTTGTTCCACGGATCCGCAACCCGGACGGAGAAAGCTCCTCTCCTTCGATTGAGATGAAATCGTCGCAGGTAGAGCTTTTCGGAATGACCCCGCAGCCGACGCTCTGGAGCAGGAGTGAAGAACAGCTCTTTCGAGAGGTTACACTTTCCGCTTATGATGTTGTGAGCGAGAATGAGATCACCACGGCGGTGGCGTTTTTTCTAGAGAATAAAGGTCCAGCGTCCTCGGCCTTTCTTCATAAGACAAATTTTTGAGACCATGAACCATGCGGGTAGCCAGCTTCTGGACTCTTTCGAAATGCTGTATGTCTTTGAGGAGATAAGGAGAAGAGGCTTGGATCCTATACTTCAATATGGGTCTCATCAGCGTGACATAGAGTGGTCGGAATATGGCTGGTGTGAGCATTCCGAATGACCGTCGAATCAAGAACAGAATTCCGCGTGCTTTGTTGGCAGCATGGACGCACTGGGCCGAAGGCGAAAAGGAGGAATCCACCAAGATACCCAGGTCCTTTACCTGATCGGTCCTCTCCAGCAGCAGACGACCCGGCTCGAAATCAAGTTGAGTTGCAGGAGGAGAACCATGGATTACAATTAAGGATCATAAGGAGAATTTTCATATTGATACAAAGGTTAGATTAATCTGTCCTAATAAACCTGATTTATGTAAACTTAGCAAGATAATTTTAGATAAATATATACCAATCTTAAAATATAAGATCAGACTACAATTATGGTCAAACACTCAATATTATTAGATGGTTCTCTAATATAAGTAATAAATATAAACATAAATTCCTACAAATAGATATTGATAATTATTACTCTAGTATAAACTCTACTATATTAAATAGTGCCTTGATATTTGCCAAGAAATATACATCTATTAACACAAGGGAAATCAATGTAATTTTAACAGCCTGCAAATCAGTTATGAATTTTGATAATAAGTTAAGGGCGAGAAAAGATACCCCTAACTGTTTCGGCATTTCTATGGGAGTGCCAGATTCCACGAAAATAATTGACACAATAGGAGTATATTTATTGGTAAATATGCAAGGCAAATTCCCAGTGCTATTTATAGTTAACAATACATCTAGTAGATGCCTAGAATTCACAAAGAAATGATTTACATTTTTTAAATGATTTGGTCTATCTATAACTATAGAAAAAGACTATCATTCAATTACTTACTTAGATATGAACTGTAATTTATTATCTGGAATATATGAACCATATATGACACCAAATTATAAATTAGAATATATAAATTATCAAAGCAGTCACCCACCTTCAGTGAAAAAAGCATTAGTATATAATATTAGAAAGAAAATTTCATATTTATCTTATAATGAAGATATATTTAATAGACATAAAGACCAATATGATTTAGCTTTAAGCTAAATCATATTGGTCTTTATGTAAAGCAGGATATAAGAATAAATTAAAATATATTAAAGATAATATAAATAAAATGAGTAAATTTGAAAATAGGAATAATAATATAAAAACTAATGATAATAATAAAAATCATAGATGTATAAAGAAACCAAATAAAATTCAAAATATCTACTTAATGAATAAAAATAATTTTAGTGGTTCCAATAATAATAAAGTAGATATTAATAAGATAGTATGGCTTATAATCTCATATTCCATGCAAATAAAAACTAATTTGGTGAAATGTATTTATAGGCTAATTAATAAGCATTTCAATATAAATAATAAATATTATGAAATTATTAACAATATTATTAACAAAAATAAAGATGGATATAGTTTAACTCATAACTTCTATAAATAATAAAAAGTTAGATTTATTTTATTCAAATAGAGAATGTGTTAATAATAACTACCCATACTAATGGGTAGTATTACTACTAAGTAATACTACTAGTTATTCCATTAGTATTATTCCATTAGCATAGTATTATTAAGAATGATCAGAAACCACTCACATGTAAAGCCTCTTCATCAGCTGATATAAATGATTATTCTTATAAAACATGTGATTGTAAAAATAGAGATTGTTGTTAAAAATTTATGTAAATTGAAAAATGTAGTATATCAATGTAAAGTTACCACAGAAAAAAATAATAAATATATTTATATTGGATGAAATGAAGAAGCATCTTTCAACACATTTATATACATTTCAGAATAGGAAAAAAACAGAATTTAATTCATTTGGGAACTTAAAGATAAAAAAAATAAATTTTAATCTCGAATGGGATATCTTGGTGACTGTACCTAGTTACAATATAAGTAATAAGAAGTGTCTTCTTTGTTAGGAGTGAAAAAATATTTCTTGCATATATAAAAACAAATATGTATTTACTAGATATGATTTTTTAAATTATAGTTATAATTAATAGGCTGTCATATTGATACCTCATAATAGATATCTTTAACTATTGTAAATTAACAACCCTTATAATTGAAATTAAAATAGAACTTAATATTTCCCCATTCTAAAGATGTGACTATGTAAATAGAAACTTATTGACGATATATGTAGGTCCCTATACATATGGCTGTATATATATATGTATGTGTATATATACTCTTTTTACTCTCTTTTACCTGTTTCAGTCATTCGACTGTGGCCATGCTGGAGCACCACCTTTAGTTGAGCAAATTGACCCCAGGACTTATTCTTTGTAAACCTAGTACTTATTCTATTGGTCTCTATTGCTGAACCACTGGCCATGTGTATATACAAGTAGATATAGAGTATTTATCATATATAATTGGTAGTTTGGCTCGATGTTCATATTTGAGGCATTTCATTTATATTGATATTACTTTGATTTGAAGTGTGTATAGACTTTATTTTTCTATAGGGATGGTTTACTTTTTCATTTTGTTTATATGTATCGATATGCATATATATATATATATATATATATGGGAGTGAATGAATAATGTGGTATATATGAAGATATAGTGTTTTTATCTCATTTAAAATATATAAATGTGTATATATGTATGTATATGTGTATATAGGTATATTGTTTGACATATGCATTGATGTATTTATAGGTATGTATATGTGCGCATTAAAATATATAAGCGGAGTGGTAGATGGAAACTAAAACAATAAATTGTTTTATATTGGCATTATTTTGATTTTGATGTATGTATAGAATTTATTTTTGTATGTCCGTATAGAGTTGATTTTGTTTTTCATTTTGTTTATAAGTATCGTTAAGTATATGTATGTGAGAAAATGAATAATGGGGTATATATGTAGATATAGCATAGTTATCTTATTTAATTTGTTGTTTTGGCTTGTTAGTATGTGGGACATTTCATTTGTATTACTTTGTTTTTGCTGTATGTATATATTTAAATGTTTTTTTTGTTGACTGTATTGAGTTGGTTTTTTTTTGTTTTGTTTCTATAAATGGTAAAATAGTTATCTCCCCTGTATTCTAATAGTCAGATTTATAATAATTAGATTTAAATTGATATATAAAATAATGTTTTAACATAAATAGATGCATGTATATATGAATCGTATATGTATGCAAGTTGTAAAAAACAGATATGTGTGTATATATATAAATATATATGTGCAGATGAATAACTAAACTCGTGTATGTGAATATGTATATGTGTGTGTATGAATCGTATATGTATGCAAGTTGTAAAAAGTAGATATGTGTGTGTATATATAAATATATATATATACAGATGAATAACTAAACTTGTGTATGCGAATATGCATATTTGTATACGTGTGTGTGTATACATAAATGATGGGTGTTTGTGTGTGTATCTTGGGGTTAGTAGCCTGTGCTCATGGGTAATTATGGAGTGAATTTTAGGGCTTATAAATCTAATATTTTCCTATCCTTCCTTAATACCAATTCCCATATGCTATTCATATCTGCACTTGGTCTGCTTAAGAGGTTGTTGTCCTAGCATATATGCTGCTTCTTTTAGTTTTCATATTTTCCAGTGGTATTCTCTCTCTATTATTTTAACTTCATCCTACAGGGGGAGGTGGTCTCCATTTTTCCATATATGATCAGCTTATAACCGATTTATCAATATCTCCTCGTGTCACAGCTTTGCGATGTTCGTCTACCCTTATTTTGAGAGGGCGGCATGTTTCACCTTTCTATAACCTACCACAGCTGCATGGGATGGAGTACATGTAGTCTGTGGTCATATTCTCTTCTATTGGTGGTTTTACTCGAAGGAGATATTTGCAAAGTGTTGTATTGAATACTGTCCTGATGTCATATGGGCCGCATATCTTTTGTATGTTTTCGGAGAGGCCTTTCACATAGACAGACTGTGGACAGTTTATTGGTTTCATCCTCTTTTCTTCATAATTGGAGTGAATAGTATGTTTTTGGGGTAGTTGTTGCTTAATAGTTTGTTATTGATCTTAATCATTTCTTTGTGGTGTGTATCACGATCACCACTTCTTCGTGGTGTGTATCATGATGTTTTAGGCACTGAGCAACCCCTCTGTTTGCACTGTATGAATGGTGGGA
>NC_043014.1:23676020-23678520 GCF_006345805.1 Octopus sinensis | reverse complement strand
TTGCTGCCCGAAACCCAACATGGTTTCCGACCAGGGAGAAGCGGTTTAACTCAGCTCCTACAACACTATGACTGGGTGCTGAAACGGCTGCTCAACCACTCAAATTTGGAAGTGATATATCTCGACTTTGCAAAGGCCTTTGATAAAGTCGATCATGGAATGATATCACAAACTGCGTGATCTCAACATAGTTGGAAACTGGGAGAATGGCTTCATGACTTTCTGAAAGATAGAAGTCAGGTGGTAGTGCCAATGGGGCCATTTCCATTAACACGCAAATAGTGAGCGGTGTTCCGCAGGGCACTGTTCTGGGACCACTACGGTTCATAATGGCCCTCTCAGACATGCCCTCAGCCACGCAGAGAGCCACGATCACAAGTTATGCAGATGATACAAAAGTTTCACAGGCAATACAGAACCCTGAGGACACAAGAGACCTGCAATGTGAGCTAGACAAAATATACAAGTGGGCCGAAAAGAATAGCATGCAGTTCAATGCTGAAAAGTTTCAAGCTCTATACTATCAGCATGCAAAACTAAATGCAATACCCAATGAATACATTGGACCCGGAGGAATAGCAATCCCAGAGGCACAATCAGTGCGTGACCTAGGTATTTACATGGGTGATGACACGACCTTTCGTGTACATGTTGCTAAATTGGCAATGAAATGTAGACGACTGGCCGGATAGATCCTCAGAACAAGAGAACAAGAAACCTTTAGAACAAGAGAACAAGAAACCATGATGGTCCTCTGGAGGACACTTGTCCTAAGCCACTTTGACTACTGCTCTCAGTTATGGTCACCATCCAGTGTCAAGTTGATCACAGAGCTCGTGGCGATCCAACGTAGCTACACGACGAAGATAGCCTCTACGCAGAATGTAAGCTACTGGGAAAGACTCAAGAGATTAAAACTATATTCCCTAGAGCGTAGGCGGGAAAGATATGCCATAATATACATCTGGAAGATCCTGGAGGGACGTGTCCTGAACTTTGGCATCGAGAGTTACGCAAATGCCAGAACTGGGCGCCACTGCATGGTGGCTAGGACTCCAAACTTGCCATCAAGATGTAGGACAAGATTCTGTGATAGCCTGTGCTTCCGAGGCCCACAGCTCTTCAATATCCTCCCGAAGAACCTGAGAGACCTGCATGGGGTGGATGCAGATGTCTTTAAAATGAAGCTGGATCTCTTCCTGTCAGGTGTCCCAGATGAACCAACTTCACGGCAGGAGGGGCAGATGAGGGCAGCTGCATCGAACTCTCTCATGCACCAAATGGCAGTTGCTAGAAAGCTTGCGTGAAGTGAAACCAAGTAGCAACACCAAATGGCGGTGCCCCAGCATGGCCACAGCTCATAAGCTGAAACTAGAATCAGTCAATCAATCAATCAATCATATATATATATGTATATATATATATATGTATATATAATATATATATATTATATATATATGTATATATATAAATAAATATGTATATATATGTATAATATATAAAATAAATATGTATATATATGTATATATATAAATAAATATGTATATATATGTATATATATATATATGTATCTCTTATATATAAATGGCAGTTTGTCTGTGCGTGTTTCTGTGTGTCTGTTTGCTTGTACCCTCACCCTGACCACGGCTTTCAACCGATACTGATGAAACTTGACACACACATAGCCCAATGTCATAATTCAAAACTAACGCAGCAAGAATTTTGAAACGTTCCCCCAGTTCTGAAAAGCATCGATAAATTCGACATGGGGTCGAGAATCAGGAACACAAACCACAAACTGTTTAGGGGACGCAACTCCACCTTTTTTAACTATCAAAAAAAAATTTACCATCATTTTTACTATTTTTTGGCTATAAATCTCTAAAAATGCTTTATAGTTATTTCCCTTACAAACCTGAGCAACGCCGGGCGATACTGCTAGTATATATATATATGTATGTATATATGTATGTATATATATGTATATATATATATGTATATATAATATATGTATATATATATATATATATATATGTATATATATATATGTATATATATATGTGTATATGTATATATATATATATGTATATATATATATATATGTATATATATGTATGTATATGTATATATATATATGTATATGTATATATATGTATATGTATATATATGTATATGTATATATATATATATATGTATATGTATATATATATATATGTATATGTATATATATATATATGTATATATATATATATATATATGTATATATATATATGTATATGTATATGTATATATATATATGTATATATATGTATGTATATATATATATGTATATATATATGTATATATATCATCATCATCGTTTAACGTCCGTTTTCCGCGCTAGCACGGGTTGGACGGTTTCGACCGGGGTCTGGGGAGCTCGGGACTGCCCCAGGCTCCAGTCTAGTCTGGCAGTGTTTCTACAGCTGGATGCCCTTCCTAACGCCAACCACTCCGCGAG
>NC_043014.1:23661020-23666020 GCF_006345805.1 Octopus sinensis | reverse complement strand
TAAAATCATCAAACACTATGCTTATTTCGGTAAAATCTGAAGCATTAATCAGAGGGAGATTAATTATAATTTCAACAATTGAGGGCAAAATTAATTAATTATTAATCAATTTCACCAAGTGTTCAGTATGCAAAGGGACCATTCAAGGCGAATTCAAATTATTACATTATATAAAGGGCTTAGTAAAATAAATTACTTTGCCGCATACTGAACTCATTAGAAATAGCAGCTAAAAAACTTTTTTAAAGCTATTTCTAATACTTAAAGAAAATCTCTCTCATATATAGTGTTTTGCTTAATTCAACTCCACAAAGTTTGGGGGTAAGGACATCGAAAATCAAATGCTAGGTTATTTGAGAACGTACGTTTCAAGATTAGTCAAAACAACATTTCTATCATCAGCTCAGAAATTCCTTGGTTTGGATTTGGAAAACACTGAGAAAATAAGAAATACCCTTTCGAAGATTGCTCGTAACTAACAGTGCCAACAAATTCAAATAAGCAAGCGAAGAATCTCTGTTCACCCCTTTCCACCAGCGTGGGTTAAAATCATCAAAACACTATGCTTATTTCGGTAAAATCCGAAGCATAATCAGAGGGAGATTAATTATAATTTCAACAATTGAGGGCAAAATTAATTAATTATTAATCAATTTCACCAAGTGTTCAGTATGCAAAGGGACCATTTCAAGGCGAATTCAAATTATTACATTATATAAAAGGCTTAGTAAAATAAATTACTTTGCCGCATTACTGAACTCATTAGAAATAGCACCTAAAAAACGTTTTTAAAGCTATTCTAATACTTAAAGAAAATCTCTTCATATATAGTGTTTGCTTAATTCAACTCACAAAAGTTTTGGGGGTAAGGACATCGAAAAATCAAATGCTAAGGTTATTTGAGAACGTACGTTTCAAGATTAGTCAAAACAACATTTCTATCATCAGCTCAGAAATTCCTTGTTTGGATTTGGAAACACTGAAAATAAGAAAACCCTTTCGAAGATATGCTCGTAACTAACAGTGCCAACAAATTCAAATAAGCAAGCGAAGAATCTCTGTTCTCCCCTTTCCACCAGCGTGGTTAAAAATCATCAAACACTATGCTTATTTCGGTAAAATCCGAAGCCATTAATCAGAGGGGAGATTAATTATAATTTCAACAATTGAGGGCAAATTAATTAATTATTAATCAATTTCACCAAGTGTTCAGTATGCAAAGGACCATTCAAGGCGAATTCAAATTATTACATTATATAAAAGGGCTTAGTAAAATAAATACTTTGCCGCATACTGAACTCATTGTTGAAATTATAATTATCTCCCTTGATTAATGCTTCGGATTTTACCGAAATAAGCATAGTGTTGATGATTTTAACTCACGCTGGTGGAAAGGGGAGAACAGAGATTCTTCGCTTGCTTATTTGATTTGTTGGCACTGTTAGTTACGAGCAGATCTTCGAAAGGGTATGTTCTTATTTTCAGTGTTTCCAAATCCAAACCAAGGAATTTCTGAGCTGATTGATAGAAATGTTGTTTTGACTAATCTTGAAACGTACGTTCTCAAATAACCTTAGCATTTGATTTTTCGATGTCCTTACCCCCAAACTTGTGTGAGTTGAAATAAGCAAACACTATATATGAGAGAGATTTTCTTAAGTATTAGAAATAGCTTTAAAAGTTTTTAGCTGCTATTTCTAATGAGTCAGTATGCCGGCAAAGTAATTTATTTTACTAAGCCCTTGTATATAATGTTTATATATTATGTATATATATATGTATGTATATATATATGTATATATATATATGTATATATATATATATTATTATATATATATGTATATATATGTATATATATATGATATATATGTATATATATATGTATATAATATGTATATATATATGTATATCTTATATGTATATATTTATATGTATATATAAATGTATATATATGTATATATATATGTATATATTTATATGTATATATATATGTATATATAGTATATATGCATGCAATAAAGCCTTATGCATAGCACTAACGGAAACGCACCTGAAACGGATATAGCAGATGCGGAGTACACATCCCACAGTATGCTGTACTACGGACCGACAGGAAAGAAGGAGTCATGGAGGTGTTGCTATGTACATCCGTGGGGACCTCACACCCAGGTCCTGTTGTCATACTCAAACTCGGTGTGTGACACCACTTATTGTACATATTAGGCAACTTGATGTAGTGGTGTGTGCTACATATCGCCTCCAGATGCCCAAGCCATGTGGGCAAGTTTGAAGACTGCTTATAAAACTAGAAGTTCTAACCACATTAGAACAACACATAAGTGTACTCTTATGGGAGACTTCAATCTGCCAATGTCAGATGGCCCGAGGGCCTTTCTCTCCAGGAATGACAAGATGTGAACGAGGTCAGGCGAGGTCCCTCCTGAACCTCATCAACACCCATGTACATGGAGCAGGTAATACTCCAACCAACCAGGGCAGGTAACACACTGGATCTCTGCTTCAAAATGACATGGATCTCATCCATAATTGAAAGTGACCAACGACACTACTCTCGGATCACAATGATAGAGCTGAACATGTACGGGCAAAAGAGAGCACGGACAGCAGCCTACAAGAAACCCCAGAATCTTTCCAGCTTGAACTACCATAAGGCAAACTGGAAACAAATTGAGAAAGAGATCATCAAACAAAACTGGCCTGAACGTCTCTCCTCGCCAGACATCGACGTGAAATTCAACAATTCATGTCGTAATGCAAGCCATATGCTACAAATCTGTCCCAGGGAGAAAGGCCACTGGCACAAGAACAAAATCCCCCAGAGAGAGGAAAATTTAACTGGAGACGGCGTACAAAATTTTCAAATCGCCTAAACAAACAGATTGAAAGCAGTGAAAAAGTCCCGCCTAAAAATAAAACTGTTGGAAATTGAAAATGTCTGACTCAACTCTCCCATAAAAGGAAATAGCAGACAAAGAAGCCTGGGCTATAGACAACATAAAATCTAACCCCAAAGCTTTCTACAGGTATGCAAAGAAACAGCTATGGTGCACTGTAGAATAGGGCCACTCCTCGAAAAGGATGGCACACTCACAGGAAAGCCAATGAGGGTAAGTGAAATACTGAATGAGCAATTCAAGAGTGTTTTCACTCCACCCCTTGGGCATCTCCAAATCACCAATCCAACTGAATTTACTTTTTTACCACTGCAGATATAAAATCAGAGGCGGGCAACGATAGATTACATCGATATAAAGGAAGACGATGTATCAAGGCTATAGATGAAATGAAAACAGAATCAGCTACTGCGCACCGATGGATTCCGGCAATCCTCCTAAAAGCTGTAAGAGAGTCCTAGCAAGACCACTGCAGTTTCTCTTTCAGAGCTCCTTGCAGCTGGCAAACTTCCAAGGGAAAACTGAAGGAAGGTAAAATATGCCCCATTCATAAAGGAGGTAGCAGAGGGAGCCAAACCTATAGACCCTATCTCTCTGACCTCACACATCAGCAAGGTCATGGAACGAATAGTCAGAAGGAAGATGATCACTTCCTTGAAGAAGAATGACTTGCTGCCCGACACCCAACATGGTTCCGACCAGGGAGAAGCTGTTTAACTCAGCTCCTACAACCACATGACTGGGTGCTGAAACGGCCTGCTCAACCACTCAAATGTGGGAAGTGATATATCTCGACTTTGCAAAGGCCTTGATAAAGTCGATTTTGAATGATATGTCACAAACTGCGTGATTTCAACATAGTTGGAAAAATGGGAGAATGGCTTCATGACCTTCTGAAAGATAGAAGTCAGGTCGTAGTGGCCAATGGGGCCACTTCCATTAACACGCAAATAGTGAGCGGTGTTCCGCAGGGCACTGTTCTGGGACCACTACTGTTCATAATGGCCCTCTCAGACATGCCCTCAGCCACGCAGAGAGCCACGATCACAAGTTATGCAGATGATACAAAAGTTTCACAGGCAATACAGAACCCTGAGGACACAAGAGACCTGCAATGTGAGCTGGACAAAATATACAAGTCTGCCGAAAAGAATAGCATGCAGTTCAATGCTGAAAAGTTTCAAGCTCTATACTATCAGCATGCAAAACTAAATGCAATACCCAATGAATACACTGGACCCGGAGGAATAGCAATCCCAGAGGCACAATCAGTGCGTGACCTAGGTATTTACATGAGTGATGACACGACCTTTCGTGTACATGTTGCTAAATTGGCAATGAAATGTAGACGACTGGCCGGATGGATCCTCAGAACCTTTAGAACAAGAGAACAAGAAGCCATGATGGTCCTCTGGAGGACACTTGTCCTATGCCACTTTGACTACTGCTCTCAGTTATGGTCACCATCCAGTGTCAAGTTGATCACAGAGCTAGAGGCGATGCAACGTAACTACACAAAGAAGATAGCCTCTATGCAGAATGTAAGCTACTGGGAAAGACTCAACAAATTAAAATTATATTCCCTGGAGCGTAGGCGGGAAAGATATGCCATAATATACATCTGGAAGATCCTGGAGGGAAGTGTCCTGAACTTTGGCATCGAGAGTTACGCAAATGCCAGAACTGGGCGCCACTGCGTGGTGCCTAGGACTCCAAACTTGCCATCAAGATATAGGACAAGATTCTGTGATAGCCTGGGCTTCTGAGGCCCACAGCTCTTTAATATCCTCCCGAAGAACCTGAGAGACCTGCATGGGGTGGATACAGATGTCTTTAAAATGAAGCTGGATCTCTTCCTGTCAGGTGTCCCAGATGAACCAACTTCACGGCAGGAGGGGCAGATGAGGGCAGCTGCATCGAACTCTCTCATGCACCAAATAGCAGTTGCTAGAAAGCCTTCGTGAAGTGAACCAAGTAGCAACACCAAATGGCGGTGCCCCAGCATGGCCACAGCTTGTAAGCTGAAACTGGAAAAATCAAAATCAAAATCAAAATCATATATATATGTATATATATATATATGTA
>NC_043014.1:23630067-23660920 GCF_006345805.1 Octopus sinensis | reverse complement strand
AAATACACCAATCTGACCGTACGACAGGCACCCATGCCAACCCCCTTGCTTGCGAAGACATGTTGGGGCAAGCGAAACGAATCGAACCAAAAAGCACTATCCGACTCGTGGCCGATGCCAGCGCCGCCTCCACTGGCTTATGTGCCGGTGGCACGTAAAATACACCAATCTGACCGTACAACAGGCACCCATGCCAACCCCCTTGCTTGCGAAGACATGTTGGGGCAAGCGAAATCGAATTGAACCAGCCAGGTTCCCTGGTCTGGTGGTACGTAAAAAGCACTATCCGACTCGTGGCCGATGCCAGTACCGCCTCCACTGGCTTCCGCGCCGGTGGCACGTAAAATACACCAATCTGACCGTACAACAGGCACCCATGCCAACCCCTTTGCTTGCGAAGACATGTTGGGGCAAGTGAAATCGAAATCGAATTGAACCAGCCAGGATCCCTGGTCTGGTGGTACGTAAAAAGCACCATCCGACTCGTGGCCGATGCCAGCACTGCCTCGTCTGGCTTCCGTGCCGGTGGCACATAAAATACACCAATCCGACCGTGGCCGTTGCCAGCCTCGCCTGGCACCTGTGCAGGTGGCACGTAAAAAGCACCCACTACACTCACGGAGTGGTTGGCGTTAGGAAGGGCATCCAGCTGTAGAAACACTGCCAGATAAGACTGGAGCCTGGTGCAGCCTTCTGGCTTCCCAGATCCCCGGTCGAACCGTCCAACCCATGCTAGCATGGAGAACGGACGTTAAACGACGATGATGATGATGATGATGATATATATATCATCATCATCGTCATCGTATTTATGTAATATAATATATATATTTATGTAATATATAATATATATATAATACATAATATATATATGTATAATATATATACAATATATATATACGCAATATATAATATATAACACTGCATAGTGCTATGATTATATTTGAATTTTCAAGTGTTTCTCTTCTTCATGGATATTAGTGATGTCAATAATTAACTTATCGCTCCACAAATCAATTTTCATCACCTCTTTTCCAATATGTAGCAAATGTGCCCGTGCGTGTATGTCATGCTATGCATTGCATGCCCAGCCCCAATCCACCATTCACCTGTGGGTACAACCTACAGATAATCAAAGCTTCCTTAAGTTGCCAAGATTTTTAAAAAACACACTGATAGATGTAAAAATACCAACAAACAAATTAAAGTTACTATTGAAGCCAATGATAGAAATCTCGGCAACTAAAGAATTAAGGAAGCTTTCATCATCTACAAATTAAACTAACAAACAAATAACAGATTGCAGCCAGGCACACAATACACAACATGACACACACACACAGGCACACCCGCCACACATTAGGAAAGAGGTGATGAAAAGTCTGTTCTGTAAAAAAATAAAATTTCCACCAGTGGAAATAACTCACCAGCTGAATTGAAGAAAAAATTTCAAAACTTCTTTCATGAAGTGATGTTGGATAAATTAGGTCTCGGTTCTAAGACTGAGGCCTGTTTTTCAAATGAAGGAAAATGTCGTACCTATATTCAAAACTAATAGAAAGGTACCATTTGCTACGATAAATCAGTCAGAGGAAGAATTAGACAGACTAGAGGAGATGGCAATTATTCAAAAAGTAGATTATTCTAAGTGGGCAGCACCAACTGTGTGTATTAAAAAAAAAAAAATAACAAAATCAAGATGTATGCCATTTTTTCTACTGGTTTGAATGACTGTCTAAAAATGTGCCACTATCCACTGCCTACTCTGGAGGATTTTTTTTCAAAATTAAATGGTGGCAAAATATTTTCAAAACTGGATCTGTCTGATGCGTTTTTGCAAATTATAGTAGATGAGGAGTGCTTGAAGCTTCTAACAGTGAATACGCACAGAAGACTATATAAATATAATAGATTGCCATTTGGTTTGAAGGTCACACTTGCAATATTTCAGATCACACCCCTACTATTTTAAAATAGGAAGGGTATATTGAACAATAGCCATGATCAACCAGTTCAGTTAGGGAACTACTGCTGTCATCTGAAGTTGCAGCATGTACAGATGAGATATTTCTGCTGATGGAAGACCATTGTGGCTGAAAACCCAAGCCCAACATTTATGCAATATCGTTCAATCGGGATGTCTGGAAGAGGTACACTGGTCTAGACAAATCACCTGACCAGATGATGATGAAAAGAGAAACAAGCTTATCATGGTTGGGATGCCTTGATCATCTGCTTCTTCAGGGCTGGCCTGGAGCTGAACATATATATATATATTGTACATATTACATTTACAAATAAATAACAAATCAGTGCTGTTCATTTTACAAAATATATTAAATTACAATTATTGTCATATGTCATGCATTTATAAGTAGATATGTTTTCTATGTATAATTATATGTAATATGTGTATGTATTTGCATATGTGTTACTTCGTCCTTTCATCTTCTGTTCAGTTTTAAAATTTTAAATCACACCCTTCATTGCATTCCCTCTTTGTGTAGGAAAGGCCAAGGAGTGAAACAGACAAATGCTAAACAAATCATCTGAAGCAGGAGACCAAGAATGTCCCAAAACAGCACATTTTTTTAATAAGAACTCCAATAAAAAATATCCATTTTTGTTTTGCCAAAGATAAAGCCTTGAACCATCACCCATCGAACAACCCAAGCTGCATTTCTGTCCCTTTCATGAGCAGGCACTTTGCTTTGCAAATTGTAATTGTTTTTATGTTGCTAGTTTGTTTCTTTGTTATTATTCTATTTTCACATTCTTACCCCCTGCCAACCATTTATTTTAAGCCATTTTGTAGTTGTTGTCATCATCATTTACTTTATTGTTATTGTTTCACCTCACAAACTTGTGGCTTCTTTATCAAATGACCTCCCAAGACCAAGTGATCCACTATTTTCTGTATTAGCTCCAACAGAGCCAGTTAAACCACTGTTTCCCACTCCTAAAGAAACAGAGTTGGAGGGTTCTTGTTGCTTCTGTTGCAGCAGTCGAATTTGAACTTTCACATCGAGACAGATCATTCGCTCTTCATGAATCTTCTGACACAATTCAGTATTCTTTTTCTGGACAATGAAATAATAACAATAATAATTATAATAATATTAACCAACAACAACTATAATAATAATAATAATAATAATAATAATAATAATAATAATAATAATAATCCATTCTACTAAAGACACAAGGCCTGAAATTTTGGGAGCAGGGACTAGTTGATTACATTGACCCCAGTATTTACCATGAAGGGGCTTTTCTTGCCATCGTTTTATCATGGTTCGTTGCTGTTCTGTTTTTAGTTTGGATTTCATTTGTTTTATAGCTTTTGTTGTTTCTTCATTTTCTTCTTCTTCATATTTATTAGGTGGTATGAAATAGACAAAGAAATAGACAAAGAAAAATCCCAGCAATGGTTGAGAAGCTCAGGACTCAAAGCAGAGACAGAGGGATTTTTAATTGCAGCACAAACAAAGACAAATCCTCCACCAGAAATTACCAAAAACATGTAATGAAAAGAAATATAACAAGTAACTGCAGATATGTGGAGATGGACAAGAAACAATAAATCATATTATCTCTAGCTGCCCAGTCCTGCTAAGAAGGAATATATTCACAGACATGACAGAGTTGGAACCTACATACACTGGAAGCTATGCCAACATTATGGAATAACACACAGAAAAAAAGATGGTATAGGCACACACCAGAAAAGGTCACAAGAAACGAGAAAGCAACCATACTCTGGAATATGCCGATACACACAGATAGAGAAATTAAGGCCAACAGACCAGATATAGTTGTCAGAGATCATGAAGAAAAAAATTGCTTTCTAATTGATGTATCAATACCGGCAGATGACAACGTGTCTCTAAAAGAATGGAGAAACTTTCAAAATACAAAGACCTGGAAATGGAGGTAACCAGAATGTGGAATCTAAAAACAGAAACAATTCCTATCATAGTAGGTGCATTAGGCATGATAAAAAAATATTCAGACAAATACATAACAAAAACACCAGGACTTACAAACACATATAACATACAGAAAATTGCACTACTAGGCACTGCACACATCCTACGCAGAACACTTTCCATACAATAACCATCAGAGCATCACAACAAATCACAGCACATACCTAAGGCACACAGAGCTGCGCTCGGTAGTGAAGTGAAAGCACGCTATAAAAATAAAACTACTGAATGATAATAATAATAATAATAATAATAATAACAACGATAATAATTAAAATATTAAAATTTTTGGGAAGGAGGTAAGTTGATTATATTGACCCCGGTGTTCAACTGGTACTTATTTTATTGACCATGAAAGGGTGAAAGGCAAATTAACCATGGGGAAACTTGAATGCAAGATTTGAAGATAGATGTAATACCACTAAACATTTTGCCCAGCATGCTAATAATTCTGCCAGCTCACTGCCTTAATAATGCTTTCTTTATTAAGCCTAGGTGTTTACATTAAGAAAAACATTATGGACAGTACAGGACAAAATAATGTGTGTGTGTATGTGTGTTGTTGTAAGGGTTTTGCATGTAGAGCGAATCAACAATGTGCAATCCTCAATAGGGAGGAGACATTTGAGGGCTACTCATGGCAAAACCCCATTAAAAAAACCATGGGTGTCCTGACTTTTTCCTTTCCTTTTTCCAACTACAGGCATATGCTCAGGGCAGGCACGTTCACTAGCACCATTCTCACCACTTTCATCAACCTTTCAGCCAAACTGGCTAGAAGACAACACTTCCTTCTCTACCCTTATTTTCCTTCAGCTTCAGTCTCTTCAATCTTGTCTACCATACAACCTCTGTTTGCTGTGGCCACCAAGCATATATAAACAGCCTTTCCTTCCTGGTTAAAGGAAGGTGGTGGGGCAATCTTCACGATGAATTCAGCTGACAGCTAGATCAGTCTCACATACGACAGCAAGTGTTTGACATAAACCCACAGATCAGCAATGCTTGGGCACTGGACAAGTGCATCATCCTGCATGCATCTCAGAAACGCTTGGCTGACAGCACTTCCATACCTGTAAAGTTTATCTTGAACAGGTAACATGACCCAGTAGCACTGCCAGGCCAGAGATTTTTGGAAATTATCCATTGGTCCTGGCCCAAAAGTTCCCTGGAAAAGAGTGACTAGCTGATCTTCTTCCACACCCAAGGTCTCCCCAAGAACATTGTTGCACTTTTCCTCTACTAATCCGCTATAAAAAGCTGGAGCGGACATTCCACCTATCACAGTGTCCAATTGGCTGAGGGCTGTGAGCACTTGAAGACATTCCTCTTTTCAAATACTCCCTCTCGGTCTCTGTTTTACCTAGAACTGCAGCTCCATTAAAGAAACTAGCTGTGGAAATATGTGTCTGATGAACAGCGAGCACATCTGTTCACTGTCAAGGAAGCACTGGAGACATTGTAGCCTCAGTGCATGTCTGCACATCATCAACCAAGGTATGCCCAGACCACCATGTAGCAGGTGCTGACAGCAGATAGACCGCCTGACCATCGGGATGTGTCCCTTCTACAAGAAGTGGAAGAGTATATGCTCAGCATAATCAGATGGCGGCTAGGACAAGGCACGATGGTCAAGCGATAGTAGATGATGGACACAATATACAGGTTAGCTTCTCAACACCTCCAACTTGTGTAGTAGTGGCTCGAAGGGAAGGTGGTAGAGGATTACTAGACATGGAAGAAACTGTTGGTACTGCAATATTGGGTCTGAAAAATTATGTAGTACAGAGCAAAGAAAGAATATCTTTGGCAGATCTTAGCCAAGTGTAAGCCCTACACCAACAGCAGTGGAAAGTGCAGTCTATGTGATATGAAAAGATGGCTCATCTAAAAAAGCAGCTTAGACCCCGCTACATGTTTGAATTCAAGAAATGAACTTTTCGGGTCATGCCCACATGTGGCTAAATATTTGTTACGTTTTTGGTCCCTCCGAGATTACAGATAGAACTTGCTTTCTATATTGTGCCCATGTACAAGCATTTTATCTCTTTATACTTTTTACTTATATTTCTTATATATTTTTATATATATTTATATATTTTTTATACATATATTTCTTTTGTAATTTTTCTGTATTCCACCTTCCAACCTGCATTTTCCCTGTGCGTATATAGACGTGTATATGGAATCTTTTGGGTGCGCATGTGCAGGTATGTGCGTATATAGATGTGTGTGTGCATGCTAGTATGTGCGTATATAGACGTGTTTTACCCATTGTTTTTATTATACATTTTCCTGTATTTTTACCTTTAACCCTGTTTTTTCTTGCAGATGTGTGAACTCTTTTGTACGCGTGTGTGTGCGTATAGACGTGTGCGAGTATGCACATATATAGGTGTGTGTGTGTGCATATGGGTATGTGCGTATATAGATGTGTTTTACTCTTTGCTTATTTTTATACTCCCCTACACAATTTTTCTGTATTGTTGCCCTTAGCCCTCTTTTTTCTTGTGCTTGTGAGTATATAGACGTGTGTGTGTGGGGGATTGTATGTATGTATGTATGTATATATATATATATATATATTTGGCGAATGGTGCGGGTGAGAATGTGTACATTTCAAGCGAGGGTGGATGAGTGTATACTTTTAGGCGCATGTACGTGGGTATGTGGGCACGCATGTGTAGGCATGGTCATACACGCTTGCGCGAATACTACAAACTTTTTTACCCCCCTTACTTTTACTCCTTCCCCTCACTTAGCGGTCATTCAAATAGCTCTTTTGTCTTAATAACGGTCAATCACACAGTAATTTCCCATTGTTTAACGGTCATTTTCATAGCATTTTTTCCAATGGCCAGATAACTGAAGAAATGGCGGCATGGATTTCCACCCGGCATCCGAAAGTCGGAATTTTATCATGGCTACCAAATAATTGTCACATATTACATTTACAGATATATACATATATCAGTTTTAAAATGTTGAGCAATCTTCAGCTATTTATAGAAGTCTTCCATCAAACAGACAATACATATTCTTATTTTCATTTCGTTTGCCAACGTTATAAAGAGGGTAGATATACAGACAGAGAGGTTGATTCAATTCTTAAGAACAAGATAGTATTAAGATTTACTCCCTGACTGTAGATTTTATACTTAGAACTATTTTTTACTTAGAACTAAGTATAAAATCTACAGTCAGGGAGTAAATCTTAGTACTATCATGTTCTTAAGAATTGAATCAACCTCTCTGTCTGTATATCTACTCTCTTTATAATGTTGGCAAATGAAATGAAAATAAGAATAAGTATTGTCTGTTTGATGGAAAACTTCTATAAATGGCTGAAGATTGCTCAACATTTTAAAACTGATGTAATACTTACAATGTTTAATAAAATGAAGTAGCATGAAACGATTGTACCAAATTACCTAAGATATACTTGTTTATTTTGATTATAATCACCCCATGGATTTATATGGATAATACCATACAAAATTCTGGTGCCTCTGACTTAAGTACCATCTTCATCTGAATCTAAATTTTGCTGAATGTATATATATGTGATTGATCTTTAGTTTCCCCTGTTTATCTCTATTTATGTTATGACTTTTACTTTGTTTATTTCAGCCTCGCCTCGTGTTATATATATATATAATTCTATAGTCCATCTCAATATATCGTTGTCTCTCTCATGTCTTGTGTTAAATATATATATATATAATCCTATAGCTCGCCCCCTAATTTTATCGATCAGCCTCACGTCTTGTTAAATATAGAATAAATATATTTATAATTTTATAGCTCCTTATTTTATACCTACTAATAAGTATTCCTTTCCAGTGGGGCCCACACATGGCTGCTAGTTTTCGCGGGTGCACCCGCCCTCCTGCCCCGTCCACCACTACAGGAAGTCCTAAATTTTCTCATCCTTGTTGTTTCCCATGTACACTTCAAAGTCTTACGCCACCCCCACCTCCTTCCATAAAAGGTAGTGGTCATTCATTGCAAGATATGTTAGTGTAGCGTACGCAGTTTGAACTTGAGTTTTATTGTTTGTCTATGAATCCTGCCAAACGCGAGTTTTCTTTTCAGGTTCATGATGCTACAAGGGCCAATACCTCCCACTCCCTCAGGGTTGGCACCCTCAATGTTGGCACACTGAAAGTGAGGTGGAGAGGAGGGTCTGCTAGGTTCCTCACAGGCAAAGGACAGAGGTACAAGATTTTCTGGGCTAGGAATACTGATGGGGTCGGGGGTGTGGGTATACTTATCGCCGAAAAATGGGTAGTAAAGTAATCGAGGCAGTCAGAGTATGTGACAGAATACTTAAGATTAGATTAGTGCTCCATCATAGTCTAGCAACTATTATATTGGCCTATGCCCCTCAGCCAGGGCTACCCGATGGACACAAAGACCATTTCTATGACACCCTACTGCAAACCACCTCATTGACGAATGACAGAGACCTTCTCTTTGTGGCTGGTGACTTCAATGGGCATGTTGGACAACATGCTGGGGGCTTCCATGACGTACATGGAGGCTACGGTTATGTTCTTGCAACGAGGAGGGAACCAGGCTGCTGGAGTTCTGCGATGCGAATAGTCTTATGGTTTGCAACACTAACTTCAGGAAACCGACAAGCCACCTGGTCACCTACCGATCGGGCCGGCATACTAGCCAAATCGACTACATCCTTGCCAGAAAAAGCGAAAGATGGCTGCTTATAAATGCCAAAACCTTCCCAGGCAAAGAATGTACTCCACAACATAGACTGGTAGTTAGTGACTTTAGAATCAGGACTAAGAGGACGACCAACATGGAGAAGAAGGGTCTGGAAGCTTAAAGACCCTGCGAATGGACAGAGATTTAGAGACATGTTACTTGAAGCCTTTGACGAAATAGAAGGGGGTATGGCTACACATGAGGTAGAAGACAACTGGACGCTACTAAGGGACAACTTGCTGAAAGCCACTGACCAGATCTGTGGCTGGTGCAAAGTCCCCTCAAGACCCAAAATAACGTGGTGGTGGAACAATATTGTTGACAGGGCTATTAGACAAAAGAAACAGGCTTGGAAGGACTGGAAGAACGGTGGTAGCAGGGAAGTGAATCAGTCTGCCAGAAGGGAAGCTAGGAGGCAGGTGTATTTAGCCAGAGGGGAAGCAGATAAAAAAAAAATTGTCAATGTTCTGTGCCATGAGGATGAAAGACTTGAGGTATTTCGTGTTTCAAGACAGTGTGTGAGAGAGAATCGTGATGTGGTAGGAGAGAAATGTGTTCGCAAGGATGACGGTTCACTTGCGCTAAATGAGGATGCAAAAAGAGAGGTTTGGAGATGCCACTACGAAAGGTTGCTGAATGAGGAAAATGAATGGGATAAAGAGAGTCTGCCGAATGTTGACCCAACAGAGGGACCAGCAATCCGAGTTGACAGTTCCTTAGTAGTTAAGGCAATTACAAGCATGAAAACAGGGAAAGCTCCAGGCCCATCAGGAATTACTGCAGAGATGCTCAAAATATCTGGTAGTGTTGGCTATAACCTAGTCACTCGTATAGTTAACCAGGTGATACAAACCCAATGACTGGTGTAGCAGCATAATAGTCAACTGCTACAAAGGTAAAGGTGACGCCCTAGATACAAATAACTACAGGGGTGTCAAGCTGCTGGATCAGGTGATGAAGGTTACGGAGAGGGTTATAGCCCAACTAATTAGAGAGAGAGTTAGCTTAGATGAGATGCAGTTTGGGTTCGTGCCAGGGAAAAGTACCTCTGATGCTATATTCCTGGTAAGACAGCTGCAGGAGAAATACCTAGCCAAAGATAAGCCCCTGTACCTGGCTTTTGTTGACATGGAGAAAGCCTTCAACAGGGTCCCCCGATCCCTTATCTGGTGGTCAATGAGGAAACTAGAGATAGATGAATGGTTAGTGAGAGCTGTGCGAGCCATGTACAGAGACGCTGCTAGTAAGGTGAGGGTTGGCAACGAGTACAGTGAAGAATTCCGGGTAGAGGTTGGGGTCCACCAAGGTTCAGTCCTCAGTCCCCTCCTATTTATCATAGTCCTCCAGGCAATAATGGAGGAATTCAAGACAGGATGCCCTGGGAGCTCCTCTATGCTGATGGCCTTGCTCTAATTGCTGAGTCACTATCAGAACAGGAGGAGAAGTTTCAAGTGTGGAAGCAAGGATTAGAATCGAAGGGCCTTAGAATCAACCTAGCTAAAACCAAAGTCCTAATAAGTATGAAGGTAGACCAATCACAAACGCCTTCAGGTAGATGGCCCTGCTCGATCTGTAAAAAAGGTGTAGGTAGAAACTCTATAAGGTGCACATAAGAGGTGCAGCAATGTCAAAAGAAGGCTAACTAGGAAAATAGTTTTTGTCTGTGGCAGATGCTCAGGAGCAATAAACACTGCAAATGTGCAGAGACCAACTTCTACCACATTCCAGGGAGACAAACTAGAAGTAGTTGATAGCTTCCGCTACCTAGGTGACCAAGTCAGTAGCAGGGGTGGGTATGTTGAAAGTGTAACCGCTAGAGTAAGAATAGCTTGGGCAAAGTTCAGAGAGCTCTTACCCCTGCTGGTGACAAAAGGCCTCTCGCTCAGAGTAAAAGGCAGGCTGTATGATGCATGTGTACGTACAGCCATGCTACATGGTAGTGAAACATGGGCTGTGACTGCTGAGGATATGCATAAGCTTGCAAGAAATGAAGCCAGTACGCTCCAATGGATGTGTAATGTCAGTATTCATAATCGACAGAGTGTAAGTACCTTCAGAGAAAAGTTGGACCTAAGAAGCATCAGTTGTGGTGTGCAAGAGAGACGTTTTCACTGAAGATAGTTGTGTGCAAAAGTGCCACACCCTAGCAGGTTGAGGGAACCTGTGGAAGAGGTAGACCCAGGAAAACCTGGGACGAGGTGGTAAAGCACGACCTTCGAACTTTAGGTCTCACTAAGGAAATGACTAGAGATCGAGACCTATGGAAGTATGCTGTGCGTGAGAAGACCCGGCAAGACTAGTGAGACCATAACCCGTGGCCTCCACCTGGTATGTAGCCAGTCGACTTTTACATACATTTCCTTCTTGGGACACAAAACTCCACTTGTGAAGACCCGTTGAGGCAAGTGAAAATCAAAATCAAAATCAAAATCAAACCAAATCAAATCAGAAAGCAGAACCAAAATTGAAGCCGATTAACATCAATGGAAATTGCAGCTGTGATACCAGTGCCGGTGACAAATAAGCGAACCATCCGATCATGGCCGTTGCCAGCACCGCCCCGACTGGCCTCTGTGCCGGTGGCACATAAAAAGCACCATCCGTTCGTGGCCGTTGCCAGCCTCGCCTGGCCCCCGTGCCGGTGGCATGTAAAAAGCACCATCCGTTCGTGACGGTTGCCAGCCTTGCCTGGCCCCTGTGCCGGTGGCACATAAAAGGCACTATCCTTCCGTGGTCGTCTGCCAGCTCCATCTGGCACCTGTGCGGGTGGCACGTAAAAAGCACCCACTACACTCTCGGAGTGGTTGGCGTTAGGAAGGGCATCCAGCCGTAGAAACACTGCCAGATCAGACTGGGCCTGAAGCAGCCTTCTGGCTTCACAAACCCCAGTTGAACCATCCAACCCATGCTAGCATGGAAAGCGGACGTTAAATGATGATGATGATATATATACATACATACATATGTGCAGATGTATACCCACAAGAGTAAACATGAGAGACAGGCAGAAACAAGGAAAATGGCCCTTGATTTTGAATACTATGCAAATATTCTTTTAAAAACCTTTTCATTTAATTTTTTCAAAATTTAATTGTTTTCCATACTTACAGTTGAAAAAATCCCAATGACTGAAATCGGTACTGAAATGTTTTTTATAAAATTATTTTAGTATTTTCTACCTTGACTTTTTTCCCACATATATATATATATATATCATCATCATCATTTAACGTCCGTTTTCCACGCTAGCATGGGTTGGCCGGTTCGACCAGGGTTTAGAAGCCATGGAGGCTGTACCAGGCTCCAGTCTGATTTGGCAGTGTTTCTACAGCTGGATGCCCTTCCTAACGCCAACCACTCCATGAGTGTAGTGGGTGTTTTTTACGTGCCACTGGCACAGGCTGGCGAATGGCCACGATCGGTTGGTGTTTTTACGTGTCACCGACACGGATGCCAGCCAGGCGGCACTAGCATCTGCCACATTCGGATGGTGCTTTTTACGTGTCACCGGCACGGGTGTCTTAACTACAACTTCCATTTCAATTTTTATTTTGATGTTGATGTACTGTCTCAATAGGTCTCCTCAAGAACAACGGGTCACTCTATGATCCAAGGTTAGCACAGCAGGCCGTCCTGCGAACATGTATATACATGAGATATATATGTGAGATAGTAGTTTCACTTTCACAGTTTCAGTATTAATAGTGAAAATACTAAACTGAAAGTATCTCACAATACAATAGAGACGTTATTGCTTCACTTTTGACACAAAGTAGTGTAAGAGATAAGAGATTGCCCCTGGCTCGCATTAGGCAAGAAGTTGAAAAATCTTTTGGCCCATGACACTGCATGGACCTTAAGTAAGGTATGTGTAAAATTTGAATGAAATCAGTTGGGTAGTTCTCAAGTTTTAGGGATTCACACAGACTGACACACACACACACATTCTCACTTTTGAAAAGTGAAACCAACACTATTTACAGAATTTCAACAAAATATTCCTTCAATCTAGAAATTTGCTAATAATGGCACTGAAAAACTTTCACTGTTTGACAGATGAAGATGTGACTCAAAGGTACCTCCCCAAATATCACTGAACAACTACTCACTACCAGATCAGCTCATGATCAGTAATAAGAATGCCTACCACAGAAAACAAGGTGCAAACTGGCACAATTGTACTCCAGTTTTTGAACCATGCTAAGTGACTAACACAGTCTAATAGATGCAAAAAGTCAAGATTTCACTGCACAGCTAATCTGACTAATTGAAATATACTACACCTATAGCACAATCCTAAGAAAGTGGTAGAATGGTTTCAATTAGAATTAAAGCACTAAAGTTTTATTGAGGAAGCCACAAAAACTGTTGTTTCAAACAACATCGACTTGAGAGCTAAACATTAAATCCTCATATACATACCTCAAGCAGTTCATTGTCACGAATTAACTGGTTCAGATGTTCTTGCAATTCTTCCTCATCTTCACTTTCTGAGCTACTCTCCGAACTGCAGCTGATTTCATCTAAATCAGAATCCTGCCTTAAGTAGTTAAGCTCCACAATTTCTTGGTGTAGTCGTTCAATTTCACTCTGCTCTGTCTCAATTTTCTGATGAAGCTCATCACCTGTAACAACAAACAAGAGTTTGTCATAAGAGCAACAAGAAATAGTAACTAAATATAACTCAAATACTATTCTACAAAAATTGAAGGATACATTGGATAATGTAGTCTTAGCTATAGTTAGAACACCTTTCATCATAACTTGGCTCAATCAGGATTGATCCGAGATGAAATAGTAACAACAAAATATACTACATATGCTCTATATTATATGTTAGATAAATGAGTGAATGTAGGAACCTCTTTGCTGTTGCCTGACCTGCTAGAAAAGCAGCAAAGTTTCCTTCAAATCATGCTTTATTATCTTACAAAAAAGCAAGGACACATTAGATAATATAATCCTAGATATACTATATCGGGGTGGGGGTGACATAATGGATCGATTTTGATAGCTAAATAACAACAACTGTTGTGATTGTTGTTATTTGTTTGTTTTTTAATAATCTAGATACTAGTCAGGGTGATCCTACCACTTTTTAAGGATATTTCAAGAATACTTTGGACAAGTTTCCCATTGTCAATTTTCCCAATATTTTGGTTCATTCACTATAATACAATCCAATACATACAGTAGTGAGCTGTACCTGCACATAGAACCCAGCTAGACTGCACCAGAGAATGTCAAATATCGAGGACATTCAACCCAGGGCAGTACTAACAATGTGACACAAACTGCTCTATCAACCAGGAGTCTGACATTTTATAAACTTAGCCTGCTGTAATTCACCAGTAAAAAATTATTAATGTTAATACTGTTAACACAGAAAACTGTTTTAGTTTTATTAGATTTGCTTGAACTATATTCCTGGCATATAAATATTATCTCTTTTCTCCATGACTTCTTAAATTGTAATATAAGTTTGTAGTGTAAAATAGTTTTTCTGCTGCCAAAAAAAACGAAGACATTGCCAGTAAGGAGTATCAATAATCTCAAACTATCATGAATCAAACAATAAATAAGAATTGCTCTAAAATAACTGACAAACTGTAAAGACAAAGACTAGTAGCACTTACTAGTAACAATGATCTCTCTTGATGATTTCACATCTACAAAGTAGTATAAACTACTGCTCAAAGTTTGGCTTTCCTTCTCACAACCAGAAAATATTTGAGCTCCGAACAGTTTTTAACTCTACAAAACTCAAATGAGAATAACACTGGAATATTGCTCCAGTATCTAAACACACAAACAGACTACACTGCATTCTCCAAAGCCACACAGTTCACTGGCATGGACCTGCTCACCAATACACTTCAGCTTCTTTCCTAAGGATGAGATATTTTTCACACTACTGTACAGATATGCTGTCTCCTCACTCAGCCTATTTTACTCTTACTACAATGACCTCTGCCTTTCAGAGTTGATTAGTCTCATGCTACCTGTACCAAGTCCTACCTAACCCACTCATCTCATACTGGAGATTCATATGTTTGAATACTTGTCATTTCAGTTAGAAACATACAAACAGATGACAAGTGATCATTTTATTTCTATTACAAATTAATAATATCATGATATAGCTACAGATTATCAAACAAATGAAGTGAGGTGTTTATCTGTAACAGATGGGTGAACACAACTTTTCAGTAGCTTAACAACAAACATATGAACACAACATTTCAGTAAAATAATGACAGAGATCATACGTTCATTCTACATCCATTTTTCCATGTTAGCATGGCTTGGATAAACACATATTATTAAGGCATTGACTTTCAGCCAAATACCCTTCTTGTTGCTAACCCTTAAGTGCTACCACCATTTTTCCATTCAAGCATACACAGAATATGAACAGTGACATACACGCACACACATATATACAACAGGCATCATACAATTTCCATCTACCAAATTCATTAACAAGGGATTGATCAAACCAAGGGCTACAGTAAAAGACACTTCTCTGTGTCATACAATGGGACTGAACCAGAAACCATGAGACTGTGAAGCAATTATTAGTGGTAGAAAGGTGAAGATAATTAACTTTTAACATCCAGTTGAAAAGTTTTTCAAGTCAAGACCAGAAAATACCTAAGAATTGGTTTGTTTATTTGAAAGTGTCTTTACTTGTTAGATTATTGTGAAAACTGGCAGCACTGCAGAAATGACTTAGTTTTTAATATAATAAGTCATTTGTGCTAAAAATAATGTTGTGCATACTCTCTTTTACTTGTTTCAGTCATTTGACTGCGGCCATGCTGGAGCACCGCCTTTAATCGAGCAACTCGACCTCGGGACTTATTCTTTTGTAAGCCCAGTACTTATTCTATCGGTCTCTTTTGCCGAACCGCTAAGTAACGGGGACATAAACACACCAGCATCGGTTGTCAAGCAATGCTAGGGGGACAAACACAAACACACATATATACGACGGGCTTCTTTCAGTTTCCGTCTACCAAATCCACTCGCAAGGCTTTGATCGGCCTGAGGCTATAGTAGAAGACACTGCCCAAGGTGCCACGCAGTGGGACTGAACCCGGAACCATGTGGTTGGTAAACAAGCTACTTACCACACAACCACTCCTGCGCCTATGTGTAACTGTTAATTAATTATGTAATACTAACTTAAAAAACCCCAGATACACTAAAAAAGAGTGAGGGAGAGAGAGAGATGAACAGAAAGAGTGAAGGAATAAGAGACACCTGATGGAAAGAAAAATTAGTGATAGACAGGCATGGACGTGTGGTAAGAAGCTTGCTTCCAAACCACATGGTTCCAGGTTCAATTCCACTGCATGGCACCTTGGACCAACCAGAGCCTTGTGAGTGGATTTGATAGACAGATACTGAAAGTAGCCCATTGTGTATATATTTATGTGTGTGTGTCTTTGTATCTGTGTTTGTCCCACCGCCATTGCTTGACAACTGATGTTGGTGTGTTTACGTCCCTCTAACTTAGCGGTTCAGCAAAAGTCACTGATAGAATATGTACTGGGCTTACAAAGAATAAGTCCTGGGGTCAACTTCTTCAACTAAAAACTCTTTAAGGCAGTGCTCCAGCATGGCTGTAGTCAAATGGCTGAAACAAGTAGGAGAGTAAAAATACAAACAAATCAAACACAAAAAAAATATTTTTCCCTGACCTTTTTGCAGCTCACTCCTTATGAAATTTACAGGTAAATTATTGCTAATATCAGAAACAACACCCAGAGATACAAATTTCAGCACATGTAAAAAACAGAGTTGACTGCTCCCTTTTATATCATATATAAATTAGTTTGTTGCATGACTGTACCAATCAAAGGTCAATAGAAAAAAATGAGTGGGGAAAAAAAACTCAACAAGCACTAAATCAAGTCCTAAAAGTATTTTTGAACTAATAACACTTGCAAAAGGTTCAGTATGTGATCAATCTTCAGGTAAAGTCAGATACCAAGTGTGCAGGGATGAGAAAGCTATATCAATCCAGTTATCCTCCCCAAAGCCTTATCTGCTCTTAATTCATCAATTAAATCATCAAATAAGTTGTTGATCAAAGAATGATTAGCAGCATTTTCTGCAAACTAAAAAAAAAAAATCCCAAAATTCAGTTACACGTGTCACCGTTAATAATGAATGTTACAGAAAACAAATAAATAATACACAAAGGGATTAAGTTGTCTTCCTAGATTAGAAAGTTCATAATTTCTTTTAAAGCAAACATATACAAAGGTGGTTTGATTTGTATATGGGCTGTATAGGACTGACATCAGATACAGTACCATGTGGATTTGTGTCATACAAAATGTTAATGCTATTTCAGTAACATACTAACATTGATGTGAACATAAACAATATTTCAAATTAAAACACGGGACAAAAGTGTTGTTAAAACAATATTTACCAATAGCAATTAATTCCTCCTCCTCTAGTTTTAGAGCTTCCTCTTCTTCTAAAAGACGCAGCAGTTCTTCATCCTCAATGTATTTGCAATCTAGTTATAAATATTTTGAAAGATAAATAGGATGTAAAAAACTAAAAGGAAAAGAAACAAAGTTGAAAATTTTGAGAAAATTAAAAAAATTAAAATAAAACTTAGAATGAAAGTTTCATATCAATATCAATATAATCATCATTTAACATCCGTTTTACATGCTGGCATGAGTTGGACAGTTTGACTGAAAACAGGTAAGCCAGAGAGCTGCACCAGGTTCCAATCTGATTTGGCAAGGTTTCTACAGTTGGATGCCCTTCCTAACGCCAACTACTCCATACTGTGATATACAAGCACGGTATATCACAGAATGTCTCGGTCACCTGTCACTGCCTCCATGAGGCCCAACGGTGCTTTTTACATGCCACCGGCATGGGTGCCAGTCAGACAGTACCGGCATTGGCTATGACTATGATTTCACTTGTATACCCCACCCGACATTGTTAATTGGTTCCAGGAGACACAACTTAAGCCAAATTAACTTGTCTCTAGGCTAAACCGATAACCATTCCCAATTCTGTACTTTATTTATGAATGCATTTTCAATAATACATAGTTAATAAAAACCATGTGTGCTAAAATCTTGTCCCTCTTATGTACAATCGTCGATACAGTTGTCTGACTCATCCCAAAAGATTGTGCAATTGCTACCACTTTTTCACCTTTTTCATGGTTTTTATCACAGCCAGTTTATCGTCCAGCATTGTAGCATGACGCTTAGCACTTTCAATAAAGTCACATATGAATGAGAATGATAAAGTAGCCAATAAAAAGATGTAAACAAATCTGAATTCAAAACAATCACGAGTGACAACAACAGCTAATGGTAGATATTGGAACTACAATTGCTCCGAAGGACCAATAAATAAGACAACACAGCTGATTTCATGATTTCATTCACTAACTACACTACTTTATGGTGTGTATCTTAACATTTACTGTACCTATTTTAATGATTTTATATGCTTTATTCTTATTTATTGTACAGTAACATGATTTTATGTGATTTTAATGGTTTTCTAGTGATTTTACAATTCCAATATTTGTGGTGGACAGACATAAAGTCGAATAAAATGACTTACTTTGATTTTGATTTTTCCATATGTTATTTTTGAAAACCGACATATAATCGAGAACGACTTAAATCGAAATGACTTAAGTTATGCCTATATATATATATATATATATATATATATAGTCATCCCATAAATAATGTGATTTTTTTTCAATTGCATAAACTAAAAGTCAGAAAAGGATGGGATTAACTACCTGCATCAACTTGCTATAAAAGCAGGTAGTCATTTTACCTTGTGCTTATTCTTAGTGCAAGTTTTGAAGAGTGCAGTTCTATCTTAACAGTTATTTTGTCAAAGCTAAAATGGAAGTGACGCAGGTTTTGATGAATGGTTGAATGACCAAATCTAAGCTTCTCTGAGTTCCTCAACAGCTATGATGGGATTTTGTTCCACCAGAGTTTACAGGACATCCTCGTCAAGCTCTACAGATCTTCCAGGATAAGGTTTGTCTTCTCAACTGTAATTTCCGGCTCTGAATTTCTGGAACCACCATTGAAACTGGCTTACAATTATTGTCTAATCCCCATGTACTGCATTAATATTCCTCGCACATTCTGTTGCGTAGTTGCCTTTATTGAACTCATAAAGCAAAATATGCCAAATATGCTCCTTTGCTACTTCCATTATAGCTTTGAAAAAAATAACTTAAAATTGAACTGCACTCTTCAAAACTTGCACTAAGAATAAGCACAAAGTAAAATTACTACCTGCTTTTATAGCAGGTGTTCTTCCATCAGGATAATGCTCAGTCACATACAGCGAGGATGACATTCCAAAGACTAGAACAGTTTGAATGGGAAATGATGCCCCACCCACCATATTCGCTGGACATTTCCCTGTCTGATTATCATTCATTCCGCAGTCTTCAAAATCATTTGGATGGTAAAAATATATGTAGATGAGATCAGAACAGTACTGGAGAAGTATTTTTTGTTACGGACAAGTGAATTTTGGAAGATGGGCCTTGCAAGTCTACCAGATAGAGATGGAAGAGCATTGTAGAAAATGAAGGAGGGTATATTTTAGATTTAAATTAACTTTGTTTATCTTAATTTTGAAAAATAAAAGAAGTATAAAAAAACTGCATTATTTATGGGATGACCCATATCACTATCAAACAGACTACTATCAAATACTGTTATCAACCACTGATCACGGTATGGTTCTTCACATTGTATTAGCTTTCAAATGGTGACAACCTGCTGGCTGGTCAATATATATATATATATATATATATATAAACTTAGATAAACTTAGATATGTTTCGACCAAAGATTGGTCCAGGCCATGTCTAACTTAATAGCACCACCTGATAGGATTATTCGAATCCTGTTTAAGTCAAGTTTTGTTTATGGTCCATTCAAGTAGTGAGTTCTTGTTGGGTGAGTTGTATCCAATTATGGGTGGCTTATCTGGTATTCTTTGAAAGAATCTATCCAGACTCCGTTTAAAGTTGATGGGATCCTTTTCCTCTTTGATCTCCCTCGGGACAATGTTAAATAGGGCAGGGCCTGTTGAGGAAAAGAAATTATGTTGCAGTGTACATGTATACTGTGATCTTGAATTGGGTAGGGGACGTATGGCCCATGGTCCCAGTCTTGGATGAACCTTGAAGCTAATGTTCAGGTCGTTTGGGCAAAGTTGGCGATATATTCTCCACATCGTACAAATGATGTACCGCTCACGGCGACGCTGGAGAGAGTAAAGTTTCAAGGCTTTAAGGCGATCCCAATAATCGAGAGCAGCCATGCCTTCAATTTGTTTAGTGAGTGCCCTCTGGGGTGACTAAATCCTCGAGATGTTTTGTCTTGTATGGGGAGACCACAGTGGGCAGCAATATTCGAGGTGTAGCCGTACAAAGGAGGAGAAAAGTGGTATGATGACACCTTGTTCTCTGGACCGGAAAGTTCTTAAGATCCAGGAACTCATCCTACGAGCTATATCGACCTTCTTGTTGATGTGTGCACTCCAACTGAGATCGTCATCAACAATTACACCCAGGTCTCTGATATTGTTAGAGGCTGTGAGCAGTTCCCCTGAAGGAAGAGAGTATGGCTGTTTTAGTGAGGAATTTCTTCCAAAATGCATCAGCTCAAATTTTCACTCATTCAGTTGCATTTTGTTTCTGTCTGCCCATTGACTTACAGCATATAGATCAGACTGGAGTTGAGTTCGGTCTGCTTCTTCATTGACAATTTGCTGAAGCTTAGTGTCATCAGCAAATATTTTCACTTTGCAGTAATGTACGACACTGGAAAGATCGTTTATGTAAATTATGAAGAGTAGCGGACCCAAGACTCCCCTGGGGAACACCGCTGGTGACTTTTGCTGGGCTTGAGTGGACTCCATCAACTACAACATGTTGTGTTCTATTCGCCAGGAAATACTTAATCCAGTGTAGAACTTTTCCATGGATTCCAAGATTTGCCAATTTTGAGAGTAGGATATTATGGTCTACCCTGTCGAACGCTTTACTGAAGTCAAGATATATGACGTCAGAGTTCGAACCTGTTCCCAAGACTTTGAGTACATCTTCAATGTGGTGTAAGAGCTGTGTTAGACAGTCCCTGCCACAGCGAAAGCCATGCTGATTTGCATTTAGGAGTTTGTGGGTCTCCAGGAAGTCAGCTATCCTTGATCTTAACACTCTTTCAAACACTTTAATGATGTGGGAGGTGAGTGAGATTGGGCGATAGTTGAGTGCGAGGGATCTGTTTCCCTGCTTGAAAACCGGGATGACCAACTGGGATATATATATATATATATATATATATATATATCTGTATATATATAAAAGGCATGATGTGTGTGTGTGTGTACATGAATGTAAATTATGCACGTCCACAAATTCGCACGCATGTCACTCAAATTTTAGGACATTCGTTACGACCCTAGCTGTATTTTCGTCAAATTATTTTCCCCTGAGGCAGCAGCGAATAACGGTAAAAATAATTTTAAGCCATAACTTTTAAACATTTTTCAAATCGGAGAAATATGCCATTTGCAAATATGAGTTAAGTCCCCTTCTAACGATGGTGTAAAGAGAGGAAGAGGGAGAGAGAGAGAGAGAGAACATTTTTTTAAAAACTTCATCCTTTTAATGAGTGGTTGAGAGGCAAAATCAGACAGATAGGGGTTGTTATGTATGTATGTATGTGTGAATAGCTTCAGTCACACACACACACACACAAACATGTATGCGTACAAAACACATGTATGCAATGTGTGTGTGTGTGTGTGTGTGTGTTGCCCGAGACACGCTCCTTCGCAAACAATCAGCTATTATTTTGTAAACAATGTTTTGAAACTGTTGCATTTTGTAAACAATGTTTCGAAAATAGATGTATGTACGTATATGTTTATGTGTATGTGTGTTTGTTGCTCGAGACACGCTCCTTCGCAAACGAACAGCTATCATTTTGTAAACAATGTTTCGAAAATAGGTGTATGTACATATATATTTGTGTGCGTTGCCCATATATATATATATATATATATATATATATATATATATATATACTTAGTTGTGATCTGAACATAACCGCTTCTCACACAGAGGATCGGGGGATCGGGGGATCTTTGAATGCTTTAAGTTCTCCAAAAACGAAAAAAAAAAAAATCAATAAACCAATTCCTTATGGGATCTCCCAATCAAATTGTCAGCAACTCGTTTTCAGCCAAAAGTTTACCAATTGCAACGGATTTCGCTCAAATTTTACATTGATGTTACTTAGTTTGGTTTGAAATAAAGAGCTTGATTAGCTTAATAATCCTAACTTAATCCCAAGCAAAGCCGGGCTATACTGCTAGTATATATATATATGTTATAATAATAATATATATTATAATATAAAGTTAAAGTCTGGTCAAAGAGTGACCAATGGTTTCATATCCACAAAAACTACAGCCTTGTGGACAGCTCATCAGACTCTATACAAAGACATATTTAACTTTTCACTTTCCGGAAGTGGTGAAATGCTAGGATTAAATGGTTAAATGGCGATCAGAGAAAAACATTATTGAGGATGGGTCATTTCCCCTGGACCAGGGGTTAAATGGAAGCTATATATATATATATATATATATATATATATATATATATATATACATATTAATCTGAGCGGAGGCAATGTGAGCAGCAACTAAAGGAACATTACAAAATCCACAGAAAGATCAAACACATACATATATTCATTTATATCTACAGAATAGATATAAAGTGCAACGTTTAAAAATATAATAATATATAAATAAATAAACATCATATAAAATATATAAATATATAAGAATCAGTGTTGCATATAAAACACATTGAATTTACGCTTAAAATCATAAAACATTTGGTAAATTATTGGTTAAATTAAAAATTTGGGATAATAAAACATACAATGACATATTAAAATGACGTCCTAAAATTCCAGAAAAAATACAGAAAAGATAAATATACAAAATTACAAAAATGTTCATCTACGGGCCGTTTCGGAGATGTGCCAATTAATATGAAACATTTCATATATTCAAATTGACACTCCCCTCATCAGGATGTTTTTTACACACAATACATAATACATGGAAACATACCAGCTATGTGCGAGAGATATTTCTTTATTTCCTTATAAAGAGGTTTACATAGAGGGGACATTACAAGGACAGACAAGGGACATTTAGCATAGAAACACGCTTATTTATATTATGAAAAAACGGATGGTTAAGTTAATTTAATTAACTTTAATTTCAGTTAAGTTAATTTTTTGGCTCAAAATGCAAGGCCATGTAGGGGGACATGGAGTTATGTACAGGGAGGGTGTTCAAGCAAAGAGTTCAGGACATATCTGATCAAGAGAGACTTTGAACCGAGCGGTCGTCGGCATCTTCACTATCTCGTCCGGAAGCTTATTTCACGGATCCGCAACCCGGACGGAGAAAGCCCCTCTCCTTCGATTGAGATGAAATCGTCACAGATAGAGCTTTTTGGAGTGACTCCGCAGCTGACACTCTGGAGCAGGAGTGAAGAACAGCTCTTTCGAGAGGTTACACTTTCCGCTTATGATGTTGTGAGCAAGAATGAGATCACCATGACGTCGTCATTTTTCTAGAGAATAAAGGTCAAGCGTCTTCAGCCTTTCCTCATAAGACAAATGCTTGAGACCATGAACCATGCGGGTAGCCAGCTTCTGGACTCTTTCGAGATGATGTATGTCTTTGAGGAGATAAGGAGAAGAGGCCTGAATCCTGTACTCCAATATGGGTCTCACCAGCGTGACATAGAACGGTAGGAATATGGCTGCTGTGAGCATTCCGAATGACCGTCGACTCAAAAACAGAACTCCATGTGCTTTTTTGGCAGCATGGACGCACTGGGCCGAAGGCGAAAAGGAAGAATCCACCAAGATACCCAGGTCCTTTACCTGGTCGGTCCTCTCCGGCTCGAAATCAAGTTGAGTTGCAGGAGAGGAGCCAACAGGCAAATGACAGCACTTTGACACGTTCAGACACAGGTCCCATTCGTTAGACCATCTCCAAACTTGGTGGAGGCATCGACGAAGATCATCTATATCACCGCGAGGAGCGACCAGTTTGACATCATCGGCAAATAGAAGGGTGTGTTGCGTGAGGTCGTCGGGCAAGTCATTTATGAAGACTAAAAATAATAAGGGCCCAAGCACTGAACCTCGAGGCACACCACTGCTCGCACTGGAGACGTCGGACAGCAAACCATTAACTTGGACTTGGAAGGAGCGATCTGAGAAGAAGGCGCCAACTCATCGTACAATATCCGGATGGAAACTATATGCTTGAAGCTTGACAAGTAATAGGCAGTGGTTAACCGAGTCAAAAGCTTTGGCAAAGTCCAATAAAACGATGTCAACAGCATCACCATCATCCAGGATATGCGTCACCAATTCTTCCATTACCATAAGTTGGTCAAGCATAATCTCTTCAGCACGAAGCCGTGTTGGGAATCAGAGATAGAGGCTGTGTTTTGGAGGTGGAGCAACATACTTTTCTTAAGGATGGTTTCGAACATCTTGCTGATTATTGAAGTAAGGGAAACCGGTCAGTAGTTAAGCAGGTCTTCTCGGCTCCCTTTCTTGAAAATTGGGCAGATTATCACTATTCTCCGCGATTCTGTATTCATATCTGAAGCGTTCTTCCTTTTCAATTTTCACGGCTCGGTCTCATTGAGCTTTGTACACCTCAAAAGCTGCAGTCGAATCTAGATTTTTGAATTCAGACCAAGCAATACCTCTGAGTCGAAGTTCTCATTTAACCTTCTTCGTCACCCAGGGCTTGTGTTTCTTCTTCTTGGGAAGCCCAACAGGAACTGCTTGGTCAGTCAACCAGATTTCATATGCTTTGAGGGACGACCATAGTTCGTCAACTGAGGACATTGTCATCAGGGATCGCCAGTGCAGAAGCCTCGGTTAGAATTTCAAGATTGATTGCAGAAAAGACTCTACGTGGCAGCGAAGTAGTCGTGGGTGTAGAAAAAGTTGTGTGCATGTCGAACTTCAGGACCGCGTGATCACTCTTGGCAAGAGGGACGCACACAGATAAGCCTGACACTGATCTTGGATAGTGGGAGAATACCAGATCCAGCATAGATGGCTGCTGCCCAGACCGATGCTTTGTCGGAGATTCAACATGTTGCGATAGAAAACAATCTTCAGCCACGTCAAGAAGGGCCTGGCTGAACCGGGAAGATGATGTACAAATTGATGTGGGCCAGTCGATTGTGGGAGCGTTGAAGTCTCCTAATATCAAACATTCATGAGAAGCTGAAACAAATCTTATCGCTTCGAGTAAATGAGCATCATCCTGGGGGTCGGCAAGAGGCGGCCTGTAGACAGCTAACATGGACAGGCATCGAATTTTGTTGTAGGTTGAACATTACTGGGTAGAATACAACTGGACAGTTTGAGATCAGATTTAACATACACAGCAACGCCTCCACCTCGCCTTTTTTCTGTCACATCTGAAGAGGGTGTAGCCCTGTAGGTGGATTTCCAAGTCCTTTACTGCTGGAGTCAGCCAAGTCTTGGTGATAGCTATCACATCTGGGGAATCACACATGGCCAGTGTAAATAATTTGCTGAACTTTGGAAATAAGGAGCACGAGTTGGTATAGACAATGCTGAGCTGTGAAGTTTGAGGGGCGGGAATTAGGGAACAAGCAGAATAAGGGGTATCAGAGATAGCATCGTTGTCGGGGGTATCTACTTTACTTCGATTAACCCTCGATTCACTTTCCCTGTCAGCACTACAGCATGCGACCAGAGGTAGGACTTGATTATTTGTCCATCTTGGATGCGTAAACCCTTCTCTCCCATCTGTTTTCTCATCTTCAGTTCGGATATCAGGTTTCTCCGACGAATTCTCTCTCGCGAAAACCCATATTGGGGTCCTCCCAGGCATGCTTCTGAGCTCTGTTCAGAAAGGTTGAAGCCTCCTGATCGGAAGAAAAGATTACTCTTATTGGGCGTGGTCTAGTGTCTGAGGTTGAGTTCACTTGGAATCTTCCTAGCCGAGCAACCTTATGGATACTGACATTTTCGTTGACTGAGAACAATTCTCCAACTAAAACGGAAACAAAATTTATGTCATCTTTTAGGCGTTTTATGCCTGTATCACCGGTGGATTCAGCTTTACCATAAATGATTGCTGATCTTGAGTGGGCAAAATGGTCGTTCTGTTCTCTACTGTGAACTGCGGCATTCGATTCTTCATCGGATAAATTAGAAAGGGCGGTTTCATAGCCATCAGAATTACGTAGGCCTTTGGGGTCGATCGGAATGGGTTTAGTGGATTTATATATGTTTTGCGGATGAGAGTTAAAAATAAAATGATGGTTGGATGGAATTTGGGTCCGGGTTAGTGAATTAACCCGCCGGTTGGTTATCCCTTTTGGTAGTCTTTTTCCTTCCTTTTATGCTCCGACCGACCATGCAAGCACAGCCTTGTGTGTTCTCATCTTTCTTATCAGTGTCGTCCATCTTTTTCCAAACGCTCTTTGCAGCAGGCTCCTCTTCTCCAGATGGATCTTGCTGGACAGATGGGCAGTGACGTAATTCACCAGCCCACGTCCGGAGATGAATTGACCTGTCACAATCCCTTTTGCTTGCATCTTCCATACCACATCTTTCAGTATGGTTACTACGCAGAGAAAAGCTACCTTCTTTTCTTTGGTGAAAGAGGAAGGTGATACAATCTTTATCATGAACTCGGACAAGAGTCATACTCTTTCCGCATCCAACAACAGCTGTTTGGCAAAGGCCATCAACTCCTTTGACTCCTCACAGTGTACGAAGGCGTGCGTAACCGTTTCATTGGCATGCCCGCACCTCGGACACGTGGGGGAGGTGTCAGTACCATGCCTTGACAACCTTTCTCGAACCGGTAAAGCCGATCGGTAGCACAGCCAGGTCAAAGATTTCTGATAGTTATCCAGAAATCTCGACCCGAAAGTCCTCCCAAAAAGGTCAGCTAGCTGCCTCTCATCGAAGCCCAGAGTCTTCCCCAGGATGTTTATGTATTTTGTATTTTATATATATATATACACACACACACACACCAGAGTAAGCACATAAATGTGAAACAAGATCGCAAAAAAATAGTACTCGAATACTAAAGGCAGAGTAATATACTTTATTATTAAAGCTACAAAAATATCACAAAAGTAGTAGCAGTTTTTGTGATATTTTTGTGATGGTTTTGCATCTTTAAATATGTATGTATATATATTTGGTTTCGTGCCAGGGAAAAGTACCACTGATGCTATATTCCTGGTAAGGCAGCTGCAGGAGAAATACCTAGCCAAAGATAAGCCCCTGTACCTGGCTTTTGTTGACATGGAGAAAGCCTTCGACAGGGTCCCCCGATCCCTCATATGGTGGTCAATGAGGAAACTAGGAATAGATGAATGGTTAGTGAGAGCTGTGCAAGCCATGTACAGGGACGCTGCTAGTAAGGTGAGGGTTGGCAATGAGTACAGTGAAGAATTCAAAGTAGAGGTAGGGGTCCACCAAGGCTCAGTCCTCAGCCCCCTCCTATTTATCATAGTCCTCCAGGCAATAACGGAGGAATTCAAGACAGGATGCCCCTGGGAGCTCCTCTATGCTGATGACCTTGCTCTAATTGCTGAGTCATTATCAGAACTGGAGAAGAAATTTCAGGTGTGGAAGCATGGTTTAGAATCGAAGGGCCTTAGAGTCAACCTAGCTAAAACCAAAGTCCTAATAAGTAGGAAGGTAGACAAATCACAAACGCCTTCAGGTAGATGGCCCTGCTCGATCTGTAGAAAAGGTGTAGGTAGAAACTCTATAAGATGCACCAAGTGTAAGCTATGGACACATAAGAGGTGCAGCAATGTCATAGGAAGGCTAACTAGGAAGATGGTTTTTGTATGTGGCAGATGCTCGGGAGCATTAACCTCTGAAAATCTGCAGAAAACAACTTCCGTCACTTTCCAGGGGGAAAAACTAGAAGTAGTTGATAGCTTCCGTTATCTTGGTGACCAAGTCAGTGTGCTGAAAGTGTAACGGCTAGAGTAAGAATAGCCTGGGCAAAGTTTAGGGAGCTCTTACCTCTGTTGGTGACTAAAGGCCTCTTGCTCAGAGTAAAAGGCAGACTGTATGATGCATGTGTACGAACAGCCATGCTACATGGCAGTGAAACATGGGCCATGACTGCTGAGGACATGCGTAAGCTCGCGAGAAATGAAGCTAGTATGCTCCGTTGGATGTGTAATGTCAGTGTTCATAGTCGACAGAGTGTAAGTACCTTGAGAGAAAAGTTGGACCTAAGAGGAATCAGATGTTGTGTGCAAGAGAGACGATTGCGCTGGTATGGTCATGTGGTGAGAATGGATGAAGATAGGTGTGTGAAAAAGTGCCACACCCTGGCAGTTGAGGGGACCTGTGGAAGAGGTAGACCCAGGAAAACCTGGGTCGAGGTGTTGAAGCACGACCTTCGAACTCTAGGTCTCACCAAGGAAATGACCAGAGACCGAGACCTATGGAAGTATGCTGTGCGTGAGAAGACCCGGCAAAACCAGTGAGAACAATCAAAATCAAATCATATATCAGAAAGCAGGGGTTAAGTGACCCATCCGTTCGTGTCCGCTGTCAGCCTCGTCTGGCACCCGTGCCGGTGATACGTACGTAAAAGCACCATTCGCTCGTGGCCGTTTGCCAGCTCTGCCTGGCCCCGTCTCGGTGGCACGTAAAAGCACCATCCGTTCATGTTCGTTGCCAGCCTCGCCTGGCCCCGTGCCGGTGACACGTAAAAGCACCGTCCGTTCGTGGCCGTTTGCCAGCTCTGTCTGGCCCCGTGTCGGTGGCACGTAAAAGCACCATCCGTTCGTGTCCGTTGCCAGCATCGCCTGGCCCCGTGCCGGTGACACGTAAAAGCACCATCCGTTCGTGGCCGTTCGCCAGCTCTGTCTGGCACCTGTGCAGGTGGCACGTAAAAAACACCCACTACACTCGCGGAGTGGTTGGCGTTAGGAAGGGCATCCAGCCGTAGAAACACTGCCAGATCTGACTAGGCCTGACGAAGCCTTCCAGCTTCACAGACCCCAGTTGACCCGTCCAACCCATGCTAGCATGGAAAGCGGACGCTAAACGATGATGATGATGATGATATATATATATATATATATATATATATATATATATATATAAATATTTCGTTCTTGGATTTGGTTTGCAAGATTCTTTATATGAGTTTGAGTGTTGAAGCATATTCTGTTGTGTCTGGGGAGAATTTTTTTCTTTTTGTGCCTTATTATGTAACACACTCACCGGTAAAATTTCCACTTTTTTCTTATTTTTATTGTCCTAAAATTTTCGTTGTGTCTTACAACTTTTTCAATAGTTTTGACTCTCAAAGGTTGCAAGACGCAATGAAAATTTTAGGACAATAAAAATAAGAAAAACGTGGAAATTTTACCGGTGCATGTGTTACATAATAAGGCACAAAAAGAAAATGACAGTCCCCAGACATAACAGTATATATAAATACATATACATAAATGTGTGTGTATGTTTGTGAGAGTAGGTATGGCTGTATAGTTAAGAAGTTTGCTTCCCAAATACATAGTTTTGTATCGAATCACTTAGGCTAGATGATTCCTACTATAGATCTGGGCCAACCAAAACATGTTTCAGTGGATTTGGTAGGTAGAAACTGAAAGAAGCCAATTATTGAGTGCATATGCATGGGCATACAGGTGCGTGTGTTTATGTCTCCCTGCCTTGATAGTGCATGATAATTGTAAATAAACATCACAGTCATATAATTCTCAGACATAACATATAAAGAGAATTTTGCCTCCAAGGCAATTACTACAACAAAGGTCTTTCTACATTTGAGTGTACATATGCATGTTAAATATAAATGTACAAAGGTATATATCTATATATATAAAACTGAGAATGTGTGTCTGTCTGTGTGAATCCCTAAAACTTGAGAACTACACAACCAATTTCATTCAAATTTTACACATGCCTTACTTAGGATCCATGTAGTATCATGGGCAAAAGAAATTTTTAACTTCTTCCCTAGGGCAAGCCCACAGCCATATCATATCTTTTCCACTATTTCAGTATTACGTGTCAAAAGTGAAACAAAAACACCTCTCTATGTAATGTCAACTCCTTTCACTTTAATAGTGAAACTATTATATAAGTGACATGAAATGAAAGTGAACATCACTCTTATATATCATCATCATCATCATCATCGCTTAACGTCCGCTTTCCATGCTAGCATGGGTTGGACGGTTCAACTGGGGTCTGGCAAGCTCGAAGGCTGCACCAGGCCAGTCAGATCTGGCAGTGTTTCTACAGCTGGATGCCCTTCCTAATGCCAACCACTCCGAGAGTTTAGTGGGTGATTTTATGTGCCACCGACACAGGTGCCAGACGAGGCTGGCAGACGGCCACGCTCGGATGGTGATTTTATGTGCCACCGACACAGGTGCCAGACGAGGCTGGCAGACGTTCTGAAACTTCAGACTTTTCAATATGCTACACCACTGGTTTTAAATTGATATTAATCAAATTAATTTTCAATTTTTCACCCTTATTATTTTAAATTTAAATTTACATGTACTTATATAGAGAGAGAGTCTGCCGAATGTTGACCCAACAGAGGGACCAGCTATCCGAATTGACAGTACCTTGGTAGATAAAGCAATCAAGAGTATGAAGGCAGGTAAAACCCCCGGCCCATCAGGAATCACTGCAGAGATGCTCAAAATATCTGGCAGCGTCGGCTATAGCCTAGTCACCCATATAGTTAACCAGGTGATATACGAAGGAGTCATACCCAATGACTGGTGTAGCAGCACCATAGTCAACTGCTACAAAGGTAAAGGTGATGCCTTAGATACAAATAATTACAGAGGTATCAAGTTGCTGGATCAAGTAATGAAGGTCACGGAGAGGGTCATAGCCCAACTAATTAGAGAGAGAGTCAGTTTAGATGAGATGCAGTTTGGGTTCGTGCCAGGGAAAAGCACTACT
>NC_043014.1:23615067-23620067 GCF_006345805.1 Octopus sinensis | reverse complement strand
TTTATATGGTGACACATGCCAGTCCTTTCGACACCACCTAAACAATGGAATAGTGTATAAAATGTAATTAACAACTCATTCACTTTATGAATGTCTTATGTTAGCGAAGAAACAATAACTTGACAAAACCGTTTAATGGAGACGTAGAAGGAATCGGAAAATGAGGAATAAAGAGAGTGAGTTGGATCAAATGTTTGCAAACATCTGAACCCAATGTTCTTTATGAACCATGTTCTTTTTAATGTCTTTATTTTCAAGAATGAAGAGATAATGAAGAGCTGCAAAATAAAAAATCAAGCAAAATTTCATGACTTACAATCAGTTTTCTTTTGTCAGAGCCTCCTGATAAACCACGTTCCTTGTGCGCTCATGATTGCCAAGAATGAAGAGTTTATGTGGATTTTCAACTCGAGAACAGGCTACGTACAATTGACCATGACTGAAAACCGGTTGTGACAGGTTAATGCCTACAATGTCCAGTTATTGTCCCTGTGACTTGTTGATTGTCATCGCGAAGCATAGTTTTATCGGAAATTGAAAGCGTTTAAACTGAATGGGAACATCAGAGGGTGAAATACTCATTTTATGTATCATCTTGATTGTTCCTACAAATGGTCCACTCAAAATTTCAGCAGTTATAACATGGCTTTGAATCCTCCTTATAACCATTCGGGTTCCATTGCATATTTCAGGCGTTTCCATATTTCTGAGCACCATGATTGGAGCACCAACTTTCAAACACAAATGATGAGGTGGAAGTCCCGGAGGTGTTAGCTTGTTGAGTAGCTCGGGTGGATATTTGACTGCATCATTCTCATCTTTATTTGTATCGATGGACATGAAAGAAACTATCTCACCAGGAATCATATCAAGTACTTGTTTATTTGTAGCATCAGCTGTTGTATTATGAGGCGATAGAGTAGCTCTTGCTCTTAGCCAATCGAGATCCTGGAAGTTGGTTTCGACGTCAGGTAAAACGGCTCTTATAAGTTCCTCTACATTTGGAACGAAATTCCCAAAAGGCAACCGAATATGCTCATCATCAACGAAAGGCAAAACTCCATCACCAAGATCTAATAGGTGTTTTGCGAAAGCCTCAGACTCCACATCACCATGTAGGTGGACTCTCATGTTTGTTTGAAGATGGCGACTGATAACACTGTGCCACACATAAGAATGCTTTATACATGCATTAACCTCATCGGCTCTAGTGCCTGCTCGGACAACAGGAAGAGTTTGTCGAAAATCTCCTGCCATGAGAAACGTAGCTCCACCCATTATTTTTGTATTGTGATGCAAATCTTGGAGAGTTCTGTCAAGAGCCTCAAACATGGCCTTATTACTCATTATAGCCTCATCCCAAATAAAAAGACTGCATTCGCGAAGAAGTCTTGCTCTTGAGGAACTACGATCTATATTACATATAGGATTATCTTTCTTTCCAATGTCCATGGGCAATTTGAATGCACTATGTGCCGTACGGCCACCTTGAAGCAGTGTCGCTGCAATACCACTTGAGGCACATGCAATGGCAATTCGACGTTCAGCGCGCAGCTTTGCGAGAATCAAATTGATGACGAAAGTTTTACCAGTACCACCTGGAGCATTCAAAAAGAAAAGCTTTCCTTGGTTCAATCTAACGCTGTCAATAATTTCATTATAAATCTCTCTTTGTTCAGGCAAAAGTATTGGTTCATCTCGCGTAATTGTTTCCGTCAATTCGGCAATGTTGTAGTTTTTTTCTGACATGTATTCAACATCCAAAGGCGCTTCATGATGGACAGGTGTTGGCAGATGGAATTCACTTAAACCGTGTATAACATAGTGTCTGATGTGTCTGTCCATGTCAATTAATGCCTCATTATAAACATCGTCGTTGCCATCACGTAGCGCTAAATTAGCCTGTATGTCCTTTGATAGGCTCTGTCTGAACGATTCCCAAAGGTTAAGAGGGTTGATGGGATTACAGTGGATTAATATGCTACAAAACAATCGACGCATTTGCCATGGCAGTTTACAATTTGAGGCCTCTGCTAATGTCCTGTGTAAGTGGTCGTCATTGAGAAGAAGTCCACGCCTCAAACATGCTTCCCTGTAAGTGGCGCAGATGATACCATCAACCGTGCGAAGATCAGCAAAAGACTTCGGTCCAGTAACTACATGAAGTAGCATTGTCAAAAAGAAGATTTCCTCTTTGGTAGGATGAATATTATACACACGTCCAATGACGTTCTTCCTAGAAACACCGGGCCAATTGTCAAGTTCTGTTCCATGTGACCTGCGCTTCCAATTATTGTTGTTGTATGTGTAATATTCCGGTACTTCAGGGTAAATGAGAGTAGCAGCAAACTCATCAACTGAACACAATTTAAAAAATGCTGTAAGCGTAGTCCCTTTTGGATTTTCAATGACTTGACGTGCATTTTTCTCTGTGAAGTAAACCAGCTGTCTCTTCTGTAAATGAACATTCAGGTGGAAAACTGTTGGTGAGCTTAGATGAATCTTGTATCTAAAAATGCGCCACGCTGCGTAATTGGAGGATACATACCTACCCAAAATGAATTGTTTAATTTCGTCATGTCTAAGGTCTTCATCACTGAACACAAACACGGCCATATCATCGCCCTTATTAATGTACTTGCAGAGGTATTGTATGCATCTCACCGAACTGCAGTACTCAACATTAATGTGTGCATTAAATGTTTTGGAAAGCAAAGGGTTGAATGGAACGATCCAGGCATTATCAACATCGAATGTTTTTAGCCGTTGTCTAATTGTAGCTGTGTGGCCACCCAAACCTGGGTCACGCCTTCGGTAGATGGGATATCCATCATTCGTAATGCAGGTTTGACCGCAATAGTCTCTAGGGTACCGCTTCGAACATCTTTTATTCTTCATGCATGGACTTCTCGGATTAAAGTCACCACATGGACCGTGAATCATATGCTTTGTCACACTGCTGTGCAGCTGAGGATCAGCATTTTGATCGGGCAACTCAGCAGATATAATTCTGTCAATATCCACAGGGTGGATTCTATCCTGACACCAGGCTAGCATATGAACGTGTGGAAGACCTCTCTTCTGCCATTCCACAGTATACATCCAAGCAGACAGTGGGCAAAAAATATGCAAAACCTTCAGAAAAAATAGCATTTTCTTCAACTTGGCATGAAAAACGCGCACCACAATGTCATGTCTGTGCTCTGGCAGCTGCCCAGCAAACACATTCTCTTTAATCTCTGGCCAGGTAGGATTCCAGGTAAATGTAATGAAGAGATCCGGCTTTCCAAACTTACCGAGGTATGTCATTGCGTCCTGCATTTGTTTATTCATATACCGAGGTGAGCCAATAAATGTTGAAGGAAGAATAATATGTTTTCCAACGTTGGCTGCATCACCGTCTTGACGCATTGCATCCTCTAGATGCAACGTATTCTGTTGCTCTTAATTGGTCCTGGTGAGAACGAATGTATTTTAAACGTTCGGACTCAACTTTACAATACATGTCGACCAAAAACTGATTGGTCAAAGAATAGCACCTTAGTAATAAATTGAAATCGTTTTCCCGCACCATGAGTCGATAGGCGTAAAATGCCTTGCAGGAAACCTTGTCAAGAAGTGTGAGAATTGTGGGATCAACCTTTTGAATTTCTAAGTAGTATCCATCCTCTCCATGAGGAAAAAGGAGAGGGTACTGCAAGCAATCGTAACATCGGTGTAATTCTGAAACAAAAGTCACGTCTTCGTCGCGGTGACGGAGGATTATGTCACGATTTCCATGGACCTCATCGACCATGAGTGCTGCAACTTCATTCGTTGTTGGAGCATTGAAACGACCAGGGTGCTCACCGGCAGGAGTTTTGTCGGCATGTATCACCAATTTTAAATGAGGTTGAGAATCCAACGTATCCATTGCATTTTTGAACTCACGAACATAAGGATGAGTCTGGTGGAGCATCATCTGAAGTACTTCAATTACACGCTGCTCAAGTTTTGGATTATTTTTTTTCCTGATAGCAAGTTCCTCATCGTGACCACCAACAAAGAAAACCTGCATGAATGTAGGCTCTTTACCAGGAATCGGCCGAAGACTTCCCATTTGATGGTAGTACTGTCCATGAATTTTGTTTGTGTAAAAATGTTCATACATCTCTGAATGATAATTAGGCTTTGTATACAGTCTGTTGACATGGGGGTTTTCGAGTACTGTTTTTGCAACAGGTCTTGAAGGTCCAGGGACATTCCCTTTTCACATTTTGATGAAGAGAACCCGATTTCATTCGGGTGTACTGGGGCCACATATAGGTGTGTGTGTGGTGTGTGTGTGCACGCTGTAGAAATTAAATTAGAGATAAAACCACTAATAGGGAAATGAAACAGTAAAAAACCAAACACAAAAACATAAAAATAAAAATATAATATTAGATATATGTGTGTGTGTGTGTGTGTGGGTGTGTGTGTGTGTGTGTGTTGACAGGTAGACAATAGAATGCGATGGCGATGTAATATTTGTTTCTGTCTATGAACGCAGATAGATACATCAGTAAAATGTATGGGAAGCTAAGAGATAGAGTGAGTGAAAATGTTCTTGGAAGAGAGGAAATAGCGAGAGAGTGATTTGAGGAAGATTTACATTAAATAACGGTAGTGGACTTGTCAGATGAAGAGGAGTAAGAGGGTACTGGAGGAAATAGGGTCAGTGAGGAAGATGGCCCCTAGCAAACACACCTTTTAAGATAGGGATTTCTAAGGTAGCCCACGAGCATCGTCACCTCATTCTACATATCCCTTTAAATTTTGGGGGGAATCGGACGGGACGTAAATGGCATTGAAAGCGATCCAAGCTGTAAAAATGCATTTCAGTTTTATATATAGAGATATATATATGCATATATATATATATATATATATACATATATATATATACATAATATATATATATATATATTATACATACATATATATATATACTTAAATACATAAATATATATACATATATA
>NC_043014.1:23608487-23614967 GCF_006345805.1 Octopus sinensis | reverse complement strand
TAATACTATATATATATACCTCTACATATATATATCTCTACAATATTATATCCTAATCTATATATATCTACCTAATATCTATATACATCTATTATATATCTACATCTCTATAATATATATATACATATATACATATATATATACATCTATATATCTCTATACTACATACTCTTAAATTATATATATATCTACATATATCTATCCATATATATATTATATATACATATATTATATATCTATAGCATATATCTCTATATATGAATTCAGACTGTTATCCGACTCCCTACGAAAAATACGAAATACGAAAATGAATCCAAGCTAAGCATCTATATTTAATTTCACCCGTGTACCTACTTAACTATCTGCAACTGATCTGATCTTTTAGTTAGCCCTGTTTTATCTCTATTAGTATTATTGTTATGACTTGTGAATTTAGCCTCACGCCTTGTGTCTTTTTTATATGTACATATAATTCTATAGTTCATCTTAATTATATATCGTTGTCTCATGTCTTGTTTAAATCTATATTTAATCTTAAAGCTTGCCCCTAATTTTATTTTTATTTTATCGATCATCTCACGCCTCGTAGATTAGAATACATGTATTTATAATTTATAGCTCCTTATCGTTCAACGCTTCTCCCATAGATTAGGCAAAATTTAGGTTTTATAGCTACTAATAACTATTTCTCTCCTAAGAAAGGAATGGCTGCCGCCCGGTTTTTCCGCGGTGCACCCGCCCTCCCACCCCCACCACCGGTACAGGAAGTCCTAAATTTTCTCATCCTTGTCTCCCTTATACACCTCAAAGTCTTACGCCCCCCCCCACCTCCTTCCATAAAAGGTAGTGGTCAGTCATTGCAAGATATGTTTAGTGTTGTGTACGAGGTTTGAACTTAAGTTCCATTGTTTGTCTATGAATACTGCCAAACGCGAGTTTTCTTTTCAGGTCCATGACGCTATTAGGACAATACCACTTCCACACCCCCACCCCCACCCCAGCCTCAGGGTTGGCACCCTCAACGTTGGCACACTGAAAGGCAGATCTGGCGAGATAGTTGAATTGCTTGAACGGAGGTGGGTTGATATATGCTGCATTCAGAAGTGAGGTGGAGAGGAGTTCTGCTAGGTTCCTCACAGGCAAAGGACAGAGGTACAAGATTTTCTGGGCTGGGAATACTGACGGAGTCGGGGGTGTGGGCATGCTTATCGCCGAAAAATGGGTAGATAAGGTAATCGAGGTAGTCAGAGTAAGTGACAGAATAATTAAGATTAGATTAGTGCTCCACATAGTTTAGCAACTATTATATCGGCCTATGCCCCTCAGCCAGGGCTACCTGATGGACAGAAAGACTGTTTCTATGACACCCTACTGCAGACCACATCATTGACGAACGACAGGGACCTTCTCTTTGTGGCTGGTGACTTCAATGGGCATGTTGGACGATGTGCTGGGGGCTTCCATGGCGTGCATGGAGGCTACGGTTATGGTTCCCGCAACGAGGAGGGAACCAGGCTGCTGGAGTTCTGCGATGCGAATAGTCTTATGATTTGCAACACTAACTTCAGGAAACCGACAAGCCACCTGGTCACCTACCGATCGGGCCGGCATACTAGCCAAATCGACTACATCCTTGCCAGAAAAAGGGAAAGATGGCTGCTTATAAATGCCAAAACCTTCCCAGGTGAAGAATGCACCCCACAACATAGACTGGTAGTTAGTGACTTTAGGATCAGGACTAAGAGGGCGACTAGAAGACGACCAACATGGAGAAGAAGGGTCTGGAAGCTTAAAGACCCTGCGAATGGACAGAGATTTAGAGATATGTTATTTGAAGCCTTAGACGAAATGGAAGGGAGTATAGCTACGCATGGGGTAGAAGACAACTGGACGCTTCTCAGGGACAACCTGCTGAAAGCCACTGACCAGATCTGTGGCTGGTGCAAAGTCCCCTTAAGACCCAAAATAACGTGGTGGTGGAACAATATTGTTGACAGGGCTATTAGACAAAAGAAACAGGCTTGGAAGGCCTGGAAGAATGGTGGTAGCAGGGAAGTGTATCAGACTGCCAGAAGGGAAGCTAGGAGACAGGTCTATCTAGCCAGAGGGGGAGCAGATAGGAAAAAAATTGCCAATGTCCTGCGCCGTGAGGATGAAAGTCTTGAGGTATTTCGTGTTGCAAGACAGTGTGTGAGAGAGAATCGTGACGTGGTAGGAGAGAAATGTGTTCGCAAGGATGATGGTTCACTTGCGCTAAATGAGGATGCAAAGAGAGAGGCTTGGAGACGCCACTATGATAGGTTGCTGAATGAAGAAAATGAATGGGATAAAGAGAGTCTGCCGAATGTCGACCCAACAGAGGGACCAGCAATCCGAGTTAACAGTTCCTTAGTAGATAAGGCAATTAGAAGCATGAAAACAGGGAAAGCCCCAGGCCCATCAGGAATTACTGCAGAGATGCTCAAAATATCTGGTGGTGTCGGCTATAGCTTAGTCACCCGTATAGTTAACCAGGTGATACACGAGGGGGTCATACCCAATGACTGGTGTAGCAGCATAATAGTCAACTGCTACAAGGTAAAGGCGACGCCCTAGAGACAAATAACTACAGGGGCATCAAGCTGCTGGATCAGGTAATGAAGGTTACGGAGAGGGTTATAGCCCAACTAATTAGAGAGAGAGTTAGCTTAGATGATATGCAGTTTGGGTTCGTGCCAGGAAAAGTACTACTGATGCTATATTCCTGGTAGACAGCTGCAGGAGAAATACCTAGCCAAAGATAAGCCCTTGTACCTGGCTTTTGTTGACTTGGAGAAAGCCTTTGACAGGGTCCCCCGATCCCTTATCTGGTGGTCAATGAGGAAACTAGGGATAGAAAAATGGTTGGTGAGAGCTGTGCAAGCCATGTACAGAGACGCTGCTAGTAAGGTGAGGGTTGGCAACGAGTACAGTGAAGAATTCCGGGTAGAGGTTGGGGTCCACCAAGGTTCAGTCCTCAGTCCCCTCCTATTATCATAGTCCTCCAGGCAATAACGGAGGAATTCAAGACAGGTTGCCCCTGGGAGCTCCTCTATGCTGATGACCTTGCTCTAATTGCTGAGTCACTATCAGAACTGGAGGAGAAGTTTCAGGTGTGGAAACAAGGATTAGAATCGAAGGGCCTTAGAATCAACCTAGCCAAAACCAAAGTCCTAATAAGTAGGAAGGTAGATCAATCACAAACGCCTTCAGGTAGATGGCCCTGCTCGATCTGTAAAAAAGGTGTAGGTAGAAACTCTATAAGATGCACCAAGTGTAAGCTATGGACACATAAGAGGTGCAGCAATGTCAAAGGAAGGCTAACTAGAAAATAGTTTTTGTCTGTGGCAAATGCTCAGGAGCAATAAACACTGGAAATGTGCAGAGACCAACTTCTGCCACGTTCCAGGGAGACAAACTAGAAGTAGTTGATAGCTTCCGCTACCTAGGAGACCAAGTCAGTAGCGGGGGTGGGTGTGCTGAAAGTGTAACTGCTAGAGTAAGAATAGCCTGGGCAAAGTTTAGAGAGCTCTTACCCCTGCTGGTGACAAAAGGCCTCTCGCTCAGAGTAAAAGGCAGACTGTATGATGCATGTGTACGTACAGCCATGCTACATGGTAGTGAAACATGGGCCGTGACTGCTGAGGATATGCGTAAGCTTGCAAGAAATGAAGCCAGTATGCTCCGATGGATGTGTAATGTCAGTGTTCATAATCGTCAGAGTGTAAGTTCCTTGAGAGAAAAGTTGAACCTAAGAAGCGTCAGTTGTGGCGTGCAAGAGAGACGGCTGCGCTGGTATGGTCATGTGACGAAAAGGCTGAAGATAGTTGTGTGCAAAAGTGCTACACCCTAGCAGTTGAGGGAACCCGTGGAAGAGGTAGACCCAGGAAAACCTGGGACGAGGTGGTGAAGCACGACCTTCGAACTTTAGGTCTCACTAAGGAAATGTCTAGAGACCGAGACCTATGGAAGTATGCTGTGCGTGAGAAGACCCGGCAAGACTAGTCAGGCCATAACCCGTGGCCCCTACCTGGGACGTAGTCAGTCCTCCTGTGCATACCTTCCTTCTTGTGACACTTATGAAGACCTGTTGAGGCAAGTGAAAATCAAACCAAATCAAAATAGATGAACATCAGTGGAATTGTATTCTTTGTGGTACCAGTGCTGGTGGCACACAAGAAAACCACCCAAACGTGGCCGTAGCCAGTACCGCATCGACTGGCCTCCGTGCTGTGGGCACAACAAACACCATCCGATCGTGGCCGTTCGCCAGCCTCATCTGGCACCTGTGCCGGTGGCACATAAAGACACCATCCGAAGACCCGGCGACGTAGTCAGTCCACCTATGCATACCTTCCCTCTTACGACACTTGTGAAGACCTGTTGAGGCAAGTGTGTGACACTTGTGAAGACCTGTTGAGGCAGAGGCAAGTGTGTGACACTTGTGGAGACCTGTTGAGGCAAGTGTGTGACCCTTGTGAAGACCTGTTGAGGCAAGTGAAAATCAACCAAATCAAAATAGATTGACATCAATGGAATTTGTATCTTTGTGGTTCCAGTACCGGTGGCACACAAGAAAACCATCCGAACGTGGCCGTAGCCAGTACCACATCGACTGGCCTCCATGCTGTGGGCACAACAAACACCATCTGATCGTGGCCGTTCGCCAGCCTCATCTGGCACCTGTGTCGGTGGCACATAAAAACACCATCCGAAGACCCGGCGACGTCGTCAGTCCACCTGTGCATACCTTCCCTCTTATGACACTTGTGAAGACCTGTTGAGGCAGAGGCAAGTGTGTGACACTTTGTGAAGACCTGTTGAGGCAGAGGCAAGTGTGTGACACTTGTGGAGACCTGTTGAGGCAAGTGTGTGACACGTGTGACACTTGTGAAGACCTGTTGAGGCAAGTGAAAATCAACCAAATCAAAATAGATGAACATCAATGGAATTTGTATCTTTGTGGTTCCAGTACCGGTGGCACACAAGAAAACCATCCGATCGTGGCCGTTCGCCAGCCACATCTGGCACCTGTGTCGGTGGCACATAAAAACACCATCCGAAGACCCGGCGACGTAGTCAGTCCACCTGTGCATACCTTCCTACTTATGACACTTGTGAAGACCTGTTGAGGCAAGTGTGTGACACTTGTGTAGACCTGTTGAGGCAAGTGAAAATCAAAATCAAAATCAAATCAAATCAAATCAAACCAAATCAAAATAGATGAACATCAATGGAATTTGTATCTTTGTGGTACCAGTACCGGTGGCACACAAGAAAACCATCCGAACGTGGCCGTAGCCAGTACCGCATCGACTGGCCTCTGTGATGTGGGCACATAACAAACACCATCCGATCGTGGCCGTCCGCCAGCCTCATCTGGCACCTGTGTCGGTGGCACATAAAAACACCAACCGAAGACCCGGCAAGACTAGTCAGGCCATAACCCGTGGCCCCTACTTGGGACGTAGTCAGTCCACCTGTGCATACCTTCCTTCCTTCTTGTGACACTTGTGAAGACCTGTTGAGGCAAGTGAAAATCAAAATCAAATCAAATCAAATCAAATCAAAATAGATGAACATCAATGGAATTTGTATCTTTGTGGTACCAGTGCCGGTGGCACACAAGAAAACCATCCGAACGTGGCCGTAGCCAGTACCGCATCGACTGGCCTCCGTGCTGTGGGCACGCAACAAACACCATCCGATCGTGGCCGTTCGCCAGCCTCATCTGGCACCTGTGTCGGTGGCACATAAAAACACCATCCGAAGACCCGGCAAGACTAGTCAGGCCATAACCCGTGGCCCCTACCTGGGACGTAGTCAGTCCACCTGTGCATACCTTCCTTCTTGTGACACTTGTGAAGACCTGTTGAGGCAAGTGAAAATCAAATCAAATCAAAACAAATCAAAATAGATGAACATAAATGGAATTTGTATCTTTGTGGTACCAGTGCCGGTGGCTCACAAGAAAATCATCCGAACGTGGCCGTAGCCAGTACCGCATAGACTGGCCTCCGTGCTTTGGGGACGTAACAAACACCATCCGATCGTGGCCGTCCGCCAGCCTCATCTGGCACCTGTGTCGGTGGCACATAAAAACACCATCCGAGCGTGGCCGTCTGTCAGGCTCGTCTGGCACCTGTGTCGGTGGCACATAAAAACACCATCCGAGCGTGGCCGTTCGCCAGCCTCGTCTGGCACCTGTGTCGGTGGCACATAAAATCACCCACTACACTCTCGGAGTGGTTGGCGTTAGGAAGGGCATCAAGCTGTAGAAACACTGCCAGATCTGACTGGCCTGGTGCAGCCTTCGGGCTCCCCAGACACCAGTTGAACCGTCCAACCCATGCTAGCATGGAAAACGGACGCTAAATGATGATGATGATGATGATGATGATATATATATATTTTTTTTTTATTTTTTTTTTTTTTTATTTTTTTATTTTTATTTTTATTTTT
>NC_043014.1:23553487-23605987 GCF_006345805.1 Octopus sinensis | reverse complement strand
ATTTACAGGGACATGTAAAATGAGGTGATGATGCCCGTGGGCTACCTTAGAAATCCCTATCTTAAAAGGTGTAGTTGCTAGGGGCCATCTTCCTCACTCACGCTATTTCCTCCATTCCCCTCTAACTTCCCTTCATTTATAACTTTGACAAGTCCACTCCCGTTATTTAATGTATCTGTCTTCCTCAACTCACTCTCGCTATCTCCTCTCTTACCAGCACATTTTCACTCACTCTATTTCTTACCTTCCCATAACATTCACTTATGTATCTGTCTGCATTCATAGAGAGAAACATTCCATCGCATTCTATTGTCTACCTGTCAATGCGCCGATCGACCAAATACAAACAGAACACACCAAAGAGCGTTTATATATATGTGTGTGTGTGTGTGTGTGTGTGTGTGTGTGTGTGTTCTATATATAAATATGTATATATAATGTATATATACAAAGTGTATATATCTGTATTTATGTATATTAAACTTTTTAATACTTTTTGATAGTTACGTAAAGGGAACTGGTTGCTTCTTTACACTTTTTGGGTGTAACTTGGGTGCGAGACAGATAATTTTCTCTGTTAATTACGTGACCAACAGGGGTCTAACGGGGAAATTATGCCTAAACATGAGCGCAGCGCATGTGAACATCCGATGTACTTTGAGTCGGGAGAAGAATTGAGCTGATGCAGACATGTTGCAAAACAAGGGAGTACACATGCAGAACAGAGGTGCATGAGTGCAATAGGGCTTGCTAGGCTGAAATACAGTGTACAGTATTGAATATCCTAGTGATTAATGCGGTAAGGCTGAGGCTGCCAGCCAGTGCTTGAGCTATTATATGCCTCAGTCGTGCAGGAACAAAAGTGTGGCATGCTGGCGCGTTGTAAGGGACAAACAACTTTCTCTATGTATGCGTGACCGACCTAGGGTCTTACAGAGACGAGTTGTGTTTACAAGGGCACATTGAGCATGGAAAACAAACGAGAAAGGCATGTGTGGCGTATGAATGTGACAGAGATAGCATTTGTGTGTGTATTAACTATGTGTGTTCGTGTGTGCGACAGAAGTACAAACAAGGTGTATGCGGGCAAAACAAAATACAGCGCATAGGAAAAGTCTCTCAGAGTATTTCAGACAAGATGGAGTTAATTTACTAGTTCGTAGTAAAGTACATAATAGCAGTTCGTTCTGTAACAGGATGTTCGGATCACAAGTGCAGATGCCGGTTGAACACATGTCGTGTAGCGGTTGTGGCTTCAATGCTGTGCCAGGTTACATTGGTACAGAAGATCTCGCAGGTAGTGCTGTGCTGTTAACCTCGGTGAAAATCATAACAGCGTGAAAGCTAAACCTAATTGAGTGCTATGTACATATTAGTGTTGCTGGAGATGAAGGCGACGGAGATGGAGATGACGTGTAGGTGAAGAACGACGATGGTGATGGCGATGGCAGAGAAAGGCGACGTTGAGATGAAGGCGTCGGTGGCATTGCTGGTGTATGTTAGCGTCGTCATTGGCTGGAGCAGGAACATTACTGGCTGGTCTGGTCGTCTGTCGCTGGAACTGGAACATGGTTGAGTAAGCTCTGTGTGGATGAAGACTGCGGCGGATTGATTGGTTCAGACTAGGTAGAAACTAGATTTTAGCTAAGTGTTCTATGGTCTATGACCAGAACTCGGGAAACTTGGTTGAGTGTTCTATGGTCTATGACCAGAACTCGGGAAACTTGCTTGACTGTTCTATGGTCTATGACCAGAACTCGGGAAACTTGGTTGAGTGTTCTATGGTCTATGACCAGAACTCGGGAAACTTGCTTGACTGTTCTATGGTCTATGATCAGAACTCGGGAAACTTGATTGAGTGTTCTATGGTCTATGACCAGAACTCGAGAAACTTGGTTGAGTCCTCATCTTATAAAATGTAGCCCCAGTAGACCCAAATGAAATCGGGTTATATTAACCAAAATGTGGAAAGGGGTCTAAATGGGGCTGGAAGGGGATTAAAATTTAAAGGAGTGGGTATTTAGCAATTCTCTGTTACATCAAGCTAAAAAATTTACGCCAGCCATTTAATCGTCAATGTGTTGCCGTCCATGATGAAGAAGTTTTGAATGCTTGCCATCGTGAGTCTACTGTCGTGAGAAAGAATCAATTCAAACTTGGTGTTTAAGGATTTTCATTTACATCAAGTTCAAAATTTTACGCCAGCCGTTGAACTGTCAATACGTTGCTGTCCGTCGTTAAGAAATGCCAGCCATGGTGACTCTACTATCCTCAAATTCTATCACTTCAAACTTTGGTTTCCAATATTTTATTATTTTTATTCAGCTCGCAAGTTCGTCTGTCCCTTTTAAATGTTAGTGTTTTGCTGTCTGCCTTGAAGCAGACCTTTCCGTTGTTACTGCCTGATATTTATGATTGATCTTTCTAAATATTTTATTTCTCAACTTACTCAAGATCTTTTGTTGTTTATAAATGGGAGAGAGATAGATAAAGATAGAGAGTAAGAGAAAGCGAGGGAGAGTCCGAGAGAAAGGAAGAGTAAGAGAGTGGGAAAGTGAGAGAGAAACAAAGAGGGAGAATCATCATCATCATCATCGTTTAACGTCCGTTTTCCGTGCTAGCACGGGTTGGACAGTTTGACCGGGGTCTGGGAAGCCAGGAGCCTGCACCAGGCTCCAGTCTGATCTGGCAGTGTTTCTACAGGTGGATGCCCTTCCTACCGCCAACCACTCTGTGAGTGTAGTGGGTGCTTTTTTCATGCCGCCGGCACAGGTGCCAGGGGGGCTGGCAGCGGCCACGATCGGTTGGTGCTTTTTACGTGCCACCAGCACAGAAGCCAGTCAAGGCGGCACTGCAACCCGCCACGTTCGGATGGTGCTTTTTACGTGCTGAAAGGAAGCAACAGAAAGTAACAACCACACTCTTACCCGCGCGTAGAGCGGGTCACCTTAAGCTAGTAGGGAGAATCATCATCATCATCACCGTTTAACGTCCGTTTTCAGTGCTAGCATGGGTTGGACAGTTTGACCGGGGTCTGGGAAGCCAGAAGGCTGCACCAGGCCCAGTCTGATCTGGCAGTGTTTCTACGGCTGGATGCCCTTCCTAACGTCAACCACTCCGTGAGTGTAGTGGGTGCTTTTTACGTGCCACCCGCACAGGTGCCAGACAGAGCTGGCAAACGGCCACGAACGGATGGTGCTTTTACGTGCCACCGGCACGGGGGCCAGGCGAGGCTGGCAACGGCCACGAACGGATGGTGCTACGTGCCACCGGCACGGGGGCCAGGCAAGGCTGGCAACGGACATGAACGGATGGTGCTTTTACATGCCACCGGCACGGAGGCCAGTCGGGGCGGCACTGGCAACGGCCACGATCGGATGGTTCGCTTAACCACAGCTGCAATTTCCATTGATGTTGATCGACTTCGATTTTGGTTCTGCTCTCTGATATCTGATTTGATTTGGTTTGATTTTGATTTTGATTTGATTTTGATTTTCACTTGTCTCAACGGGTCTTCACAAGTGGTGTTTTGTGTCCCAAGAAGGAAAGGTATGTAGGCCACAGGTTATGTTCTCACTGGTCTTGCCGGGTCTTCTTGCGCACAGCATACTTCCATAGGTCTCGGTCTCTAGTCATTTCCTTGGTGAGACCTAAAGTTCGAAGGTCGTGCTTCACCACCTCGTCCCATGTTTTCCTGGGTCTACCTCTTCCACAGGTTCCCTCAACTGCTAGGGTGTGGCACTTTCACACACAACTATCTTCAGCCATTCTCGTCACATGACCATGCCAGCGCAAACGTCTCTCTTGCACACCACAACTGATGCTTCTTAGGTCCAACTTTTCTCTCAAGGTACTTACACTCTGTCGATTATGAACACTGACATTATACATCCATCGGAGCATACTGGCTTCATTTCTTGCGAGCTTACGCAAATCCTCAGCAGTCACAGCCCATGTTTCACTGCCATGTAGCATGGCTGTTCGTACACATGCATCATACAGTCTGCTTTTTACTCTGAGCGAGAGGCCTTTTGTCACCAGCAGGGGTAAGAGCTCTCTAAATTTTGCCCAGGCTATTCTTACTCTAGTAATTACACTTTCAGCACACCCACCCCTGCTACTGACTTGGTCACCTAGGTAGCGGAAGCTATCATCTACTTCTAGTTTTTCTCCCTGGAATGTGGTAGAAGTTAGTCTGCATATTTTCAGAGTTTATTGCTCCTGAGCATCTGCCACAGATAAAAACTATTTTCCTAGTTAGTCTTCCTTTGACATTACTACACCTCTTATGTGTCCATAGCTTACACTTGGTGCACCTTATAGAGTTTCTACCTATGCCTTTTTTACAGATCAAGCAGGGCCATCTACCTGAAGGCGTTTGTGATTGGTCTACCTTCCTACTTATTAGGACTTTGGTTTTGGCTAAGTTGATTCTAAGGCCCTTCGATTCTAAACCTTGCTTCCACACCTGAAACTTCTCCTCCAGTTCTGATAGAGACTCAGCAATTAGAGCAAGGTCATCAGCATAGAGGAGCTCCCAGGGGCATCCTGTCTTGAATTCCTCCGTTGTTGCCTGGAGGACTATGATAAATAGGAGGGGACTGAGGACTGAACCTTGGTGGACCCCAACCTCTACCCAGAATTCTTCACTGTACTTGTTACCATCCCTCACCTTACTAGCAGCGTCTCTGTACATGGATCGCACAGCTCTCACTAACCATTCATCTATCCCTAGTTTCCTCATTGACCACCAGATAAGGGATCGGGGGACCCTGTCAAAGGCTTTCTCCATATCAACAAAAGCCAGATACAGGGGCTTGTCTTTGCCTAGGTATTTCTCCTGCAGCTGTCTTACCAGGAATATAGCATCAGTAGTACTTTTCCCTGGCACGAACCCAAACTGCATCTCATCTAAGCTAACTCTCTCTCTAATTAGTTGGGCTATAACCCTCTCCGTGACCTTCATTACCTGATCCAGCAGCTTGATACCGCTGTAGTTATTTGTATCTAGAGCGTCACCTTTACCTTTGTAGCAGTTGACTATTATGCTGCTACACCAGTCATTGGGTATGACTCCTTCGTGTATCACCTGGTTAACTATACGGGTGACTAGTCTATAGCCAACACTACCAGATATATTGAGCATCTCTGCAGTAATTCCTGATGGGCCAGGGGCTTTCCCTGTTTTCATGCTTGTAATTGCCTTAACTACTAAGGAACTGTCAATTCGGATTGCTGGTCCCTCTGTTGGGTCGACATTCGGCAGACTCTCTTTATCCCATTCATTTTCCTCATTCAGCAACCTTTCATAGTGGTGTCTCCAAACCTCTCTCTTTGCATCCTCATTTAGCGCAAGTGAACCGACATCCTTGCGAACACATTTCTCTCCTACCACGTCACGATTCTCTCTCACACACTGTCTTGCAATACGAAATACCTCAAGTCTTTCATCCTCACGGCGCAGAACATTGGCAAATTTTTTCTTATCTGCTTCCCCTCTGGCTAAATACACCTGCCTCCTAGCTTTCCTTCTGGCAGTCTGATACACTTCCCTGCTAGCACCGTTCTTCCAGTCCTTCCAAGCCTGTTTCTTTTGTCTAATAGCCCTGTCAACAATATTGTTCCACCACCATATAAATATATATATAAATATATATTTATATATAGATATATATTTATATATATATAAATATATTATATATATATATATATATATTTTTTTATTTTTATTTTATCTAGTTTCAGCTCACGAGCTGTGGCCATGCTGGGGCACCGCCATTTGGTGTTTCTACATGATTTTATTTCACGAATGCTTTTTAGCAATTGACATTTGGTGCATGAGAGAGTTTGATGCAGCTGCCCTCATCTGCACCTCCTGCCATGAAGCTGGTTCATCTGGGACACCTGACAGGAAGAGATCCAGTTTTATTTTAAAGACATCTGCATCCACCCCATGCAGGTCTCTCAGGTCCTTCAGGAGGATATTGAAGAGCTGTAGACATCTGAAGCCCAGACTATCACAGTATCTTGTCCTACATCTTGATGGCAAATTTGGAGTCCTTGGTACTATGCAGTGGCGCCCAGTTCTAGTATTTGTGTAACTCTCGATGCCAAAGTTTGGGACAAGTCCTTGTAGGATCTTCCTGATGTATATTATGGCATATCTTTCTCGCCTACGCTCTAAGGAATAGAGTCTTAATCTCTTGAGTCTTTCCCAATAGCTTATATGCTGCACAGAGGCTATCTTCTTCGTGTAGCTTCGTTGGATTGCCTCAAGTTCTATGATTAATTTGACACTGGTTGGTGACCATAGCTGAGAGCAATAGTCAAATATTTATATATATATATTTGTATATAAATATATATTTATATATATATATTTAAACCCTTAAAAATGTTTCATCCCAAAAGCTGCGGCCATGCTGGGGCACCACCGTTGAATTTGTTACACTAGTATGTGAAACCACCTCTGATACGTGCCACTTGGTCAACAATGGAGTTCGATGCCGCTGCCCGCATCTGTGTTTCCTGCCGAGAGGTAGGTTCATCTGGAACCCTTGACAAGAAGAGATCCAGTTTAGTTTTAAAGAAACCCACATCCACACCATACACGTCTCTCAGGCATTAAGGAAGGATATTGAAGGGCTGTGGTCCCCTGAAACCCAAGCTGTTGCAGAAGGTCTGAAATTTGTAGAGAGTGAGCAAGTTAGTTACATCAACTTAACTGGTATGTAGTTCATTGCCCTGAAGGGAAGAAAGGCTTGACTTAGTCTTTCTTCTGGTATTTGAACTCAGAACATAAAGCCAGAAAAAATGCCACTAAAAATTTTGTCTAATGCTAATGGTTTCAAATTTTGGCACAAAGCCAGCAATTTTGGGGAAACAGGTAAGTCAGTTATATCAACCCTAATGTTCAATTGGTACTTAATTTATTAACCCCAAAAGGATGAAAAGCAAAGTGGAATTTGAACTCAGAATGTAAAGATGGATGAAATATAACTAATCATTTTGCCCAGCATGCTAAAGATTCTACCTGCTCACTTCCTTGAATGACAATAATAATAATAATAATGATTTCTTTTATTTGCTACTAGGGTGAAGGATAAGACGGATAATACAAAGACAGACATAAAGTGTGGAGGTTTACATATAATGAAATGATTAAAGCAAAAAGAGGTAAGTATACATGGTATACAATAAAACAAAGAATGGAAGTGTACATCATATCAGTAAATTTACTCAAGGACAGCACCTCTCTCTCCACCCTCACTTTCCTTTCCAAGTGAAACTTGAAAAGGTCAATGAGGGCTCTACTAAAGAGAAATGTCCTCATTCCTTTCAGCTTTGTCCACCAGACAGCCTCTTTTGCCATTACCAGATAAAGGAAAACTGCCTTGCTTGCCTGATTAAAGGAGGGCGGTGGGGCAATCATGACTATAGCTGAGGGATGGATTCATCCCACATGTAGCAGCAGCTGTTCAACATTACTCATGAGTAAGTAATGCTTAGACACTGAATGAGTGTGTGCAGAATGGCTTCATTGCTCTGCATGCAACTTGGACAAGTTCATCTGACAGCACATTCATACTTGTAGAGTTTATCTCGAACCAGTAGTACCACCCCACACCTGTCCCAGGCCAAGGACACCTGGAAATTATCCATAATAGTCCCCAACCAGAAAGTCCTCTGGAACAGATTAGCCAGGTTCTTTTTATCAATATCAAGGGTCTCCTTGAGGATATCGTTGCACTTCCCCACCACTAATCATTTATATATTGCTAAAGTGGGATATCCATTGATCTGATTGTCTGACTGGTGGAGGACTGTGAGTGTCTGATAACATTCTACATACCAAGCGCCCATTCTCAGTCTTTCCTGCATCTAGAACTGCAGTTCCATCAAAAAGACAAGCTGCAGAAAGATGTGCCTCACAAATGGAGTCCACACATGTTCACTGTCTAGAAATTGTGGTAGGTGGCACAAACTGAGCATGTGTTAGTGCATCAAAAATCACAGTATGCCTAAGCCAAAAAAAAAACAGGGTTCTTGCAGCAGAATGACTGCTTAACCATTTAAACATGTTCTGTCCACAAAATAATGAACAGGAGACTGGGGCAAGGTATGATGGTCAAGTGATAGCTTCCTCCCTGCCCATTTCTAGGTAAGACTGGTCACTCTGTTTGTCAATTCATCTTAGTTTTGTATGTGTACCTAGAGTTGAATCAGTGGTGTAATCATAATCTTGAGGTGATCTGATGAGCTAGCTTTCTTTATCTGTATGTACAGTTGTATTTTATAATGCATATTAGTGCAGACATGTAAGCATAATTATTATACCTTGAAATTATTGTTTATTACATGAAGAAGGCTGCAAAATCGCTATAATCCTCAGGATGACAAGTGGTTAAATAAATATACTCACATCCCATACTTCCTAACTTTTAATGGCTTACATGTGTGTGTGTGAGAAATTATGATAAGCACAAGTTTATGTCTTTTGTTTATCATAATTTCTCCTACATTTGTTCTGTATATCACAATCAGAAGCAAGCAGGATGATGATGCATACAGCTCTAAACTCAGAAGTAGCAGTTGTACATCTAACTGTACACACAAGATATTGTATACATCGATATATATATATGTGTGTGTGTGTACAGACAATACATATATATAATTACACATACACCAATATATACACATTAACAACAAGAACCTCTTGAACTATACTCATCAGTAATATACCCTAAATACACACACACACGCACTCTCACTCACATAATTCTACTCCACTCTCCATCTATTCACCCTGTCAATCCAATAGAAGAATTGCTTAGTGATATTTCTTCTGACTCTTTACGTTCTGAATTCAAGTTCTGCCAAGATCAATTTTGCCTTTTATCCTTTCTGGATCAATAAAATGAAGACCAGATGAGTACTTGAGTTGATGTAATCAATTATACCCACCCCTTCTCCCAAATCTCAGGCCTTATGCCTAGTGAAAAAGGAATTATCATTGCTTTATCATGCAGTGTAGATGGAAAATGAACCAGAGTATTTAGGCATCCATCAAGTCACAACAAGGACCTCAAATAGATAATACTTTCCTTAAAATGTGTGCAGTACCTAACAAGGCAGATTTTGGTATGACACCAATCTTTTATGGTATTCCAAAATGCTTTAAGAAGTCTTAAAGTTTCAGTGGGATTGACCCTAATGCTCCAATCACAAATGGCATCACTTTTATATTACTATTTTGCATTCCAAACATTCTTACCATCTCCACTTTCAATTCAGAGTACTTGGTGAGTTTTTCAACTTCTTTACTCACAATATTCATGTCATTTGGCATGGCTATGGCAATGCCTGACAGTATTTGTCTTGTTCAATATGACAATGTCCTGTTGGCAATGACTCTACCAGTCAGAAAACCATAATCCCAGAATAGTGTTGCTTTCTCTTCCTCCTGCATTACTTTACTAGGCTCATACCAATTCTCTATTACTTCATGTTGGTATTTATGGCATAAAAGCAATGAAGGTACAAACATGGTAGCATCTATATTCTTTTTGTGTGAGGCTCTTACATCTACTTACCAAGTGGGTTACATTGTCCACATTCTTTTCATGGAGTCTGTGTTTCTTGGTGTCTGAAGTTTTGTAGGTATTATACTTCACTGAATTATTAGCAATAGCTTAGTCTCATGTTGAAATTACAAGGCTTTCAGTGGTATGCTTCAAGTCACCTTGTTTAAGCCTTGTCCACGATGTTGTATTCTTGATGTCCTGTGTATTTCTTTGAAACTGATCATGCATTCTCATTTCCAGATCTTCTTTCCTCTTCAACTTTTCTTTACCAAACATTTCATTTGCATTTATACCCATATCTTTTGCTGCATATTGGAACAACTTTTCATCACTATTTACCAAATATTCTGTAAGCATTCTCCTTTCACTCCTTATGTAACAATCTACACTGATGAGACCTCTACCACCATTCTCTACATCTATAGTCTAATTATATTAGCTTTAGGGCGTAATGCTCTATACAACTTTCAATTGTATTTCGATATTTCTTCTTTTGTCCACCTGATGATGGGCACACTATATCTAGCCACTGCTCCTGCCCTGATATTTATTGCAGTGACAAGAATTTTAGTTGTACTGTCATCTTATTTTATTTCATTTTATTGTGTGTGTATGTATATATATGCATGTGTTTGTGTATTCATTTGTGTGTATATTGCTTACATGTGTATTGTTTATGGCTATATATTCTTTTACTTGGAGCACCGCCTTTAGTCGAACAAATTGACTCCAGGACTTATTCTTTGCAGGCCTAGTACTTATACTATCAGTCTTTTTTGCTGAACCACTAAGTTACGGGGATGTAAACACACCAACATCGGTTGTCAAGTGATGGTGGGGGAATAAATACAGACACACCAATAGCATCATCATCTACCCCTTTACCTCCTCCTCCCCCTCCACCACCCCTACATCTTCCTCATCGTCATTTTCACTGAATTCATCATCATCGTCATCATTTCTTTCTTCTACCTCCTCCTCTGCTACACTTAGACTCCCCATCTACCACCTCGATAACCCACTTCACCCTCCCCCTTAAAACCCCAAACTAGCTAGACTCAAACAATCCATATTTAACATATTAGATAAACGTTCTACCCCATCATGCAACCTTACTTAATCCCAATTTCTGATTTTGCAAGAACCTCATCTACCTAGCTTCAGACAAAGGGAAAGAATTCTGCATTATAGACAAACCCACCTACAAAAGACTAGCTATCAAATACCTCAGTGACACCACACTATATGAAAAGGTTTACATCACACCTCACCAATTGGAGTCCACTATCAACACCAGCTGGACCAACATCTGTCACCAAAGGATCCTCTCTAAAAAGACTAGCCTGAACTACCCATCTAAAAACATCACCCTTCCATCCTTCTACCATTTAATAAAAATCCCCAAACTCGGACCTAAGCTTAAAATCAGACCCATAGTATCACGAATTAATAATCCTTTCTATAAGATTTCTTGGCTCCTCTCTAAACTTCTCAAGCCCTTACTACACGCATTCCCCGGACATGTCAGCAGCTCCCATAAAATCTTCACAAGACTCAAAGATATCGACCCCTCCATACTTAAAACTAACAAATACCTTTTTAGTTTAAACATAGTTTCCCTCTTCACCTCTGCATCTGCTCTCTTGGCTGTTCATAGACCACATCACATCCTTATCTCCCCCACCTCCCACTTCATCTCTCCCTCCCTCTCCATCTTCTCTCACCTCCCCATCCATCAGCTTCCAGCTCTTCAGCCTTACACCCTCAGACATATGAGAGTTACTAACCATTATAATTGGTGACACCTACTTCCAATATAATTGTGTGATTTACAAACAGACTTCTGGCCTACCTATGGGATCTAGCCTTTCAGGCCTGCTGGCCATCACATACATGGATAAGCTAGAATGCACAGCACTCAACACCTGCTGCTCATGCATCTTCACCAGATACATTGATGACATGCTTATCATCACATCCTCCAGGGATGAGGCCATTAACATACATAGGACCTTCAATAACACCAACATAAACATCAAATTTGAGATTGAACATCCAGATGAATCTGGAATTCTCTCTCTACTCAACTTTCAACTCAAGATCACAGAGGAAGGCTCCATATTTACTAAATTCTACAGAAGAGCCACTAATAGAAAACTTTCAGTCCACTACCAATCAGCCTTACCCACCAGAGCCAAAGCCACATATGTGAGAAATGAGATTGCACATATAAACAACAATTGCAGCAGCATAACCGACAAGAATTCTTGTCTTCCTATGCTTCCATAGTACCATAAGTTCATTTTATAATAGTAACCCTAAAAGATTACGTGAGTCCAATAACTGCAGGATTGCAAATTTGCACACACTTTGGTTTGGTTTGATCATGCAAGGTGTTACAGACAAAACTATTTTCATGCTGATTATTTAGTCAGTTTTATATCAGCCTGTCAAATTAGGTTGAAAATTAATAGCGCATATTCTTTTATTGGGTTTAGTTGTTACATGCGATTTAGCCAATAATATTGACCCCAACCCAAATTTAATCTTGTACTTATTTAATGGAATTTGAGTTAATCTTTTTGATATGATGCAGTTAAACACAGGTACAACACATGGACAAATATAGATTTGTATATAATAGATGCACACAATATTGCACATTTCCATGTACAAATTCCACCCAAAAGTTATTGGTAAAGCCTGAGTCTACAGTAGAGAACACTTTTATTCTCTTACAAGTTCTAGCCTCAAGGCTGTGCTCTTACTGGGGTGTTGCCATCTTTTTAATGATATGACTATGCCTTTGTCCACGTGTATGTGTGTGTGTACTTTTTTTTACTGGTTTCAATCACTGCACTGCAAGATGCAAGGTGCTACTTTCAAGGAAGGAGAGGGTGATTGTAAAGGAAAACTTGAAATTATAAAAATTAGAATAACACCAAAAATGAAGACAGTGTAATTTAGACCAATACTTGCAAGTGAGATCTCATTATTTTCTGCAGGTCTCAAGAAGGATTTGAAATTATTACTGCAAACTTATTTTTCTAAGGTTAAGCCAGGAGGGGAGTAATTACCCTTCCAGTGTGCTGAGATAAATATGGCTGATGTTCATTTTGAATTTCTGTAGATAAATGTTTGCAGGAAAAACTTCAGCAGGGAAGAGATTTAGTAAGTACAAAAGATTGGGTATAGTAGTTAGTGCAGTGACTTGGCACAATAGTTAGCATGCAGGACAACATGCTTTGTGGCATTTCATCTATCTTTATGTTATGAGTTCAAATTTCACTGAGGTCGACTTTACCTTTCGTCCTTTCGGTGTCAATAAAATAAGTACTAATTGAATAGTGGGGGAAGAAGAAATTAGACACTATGGTTGATGAATATATCAAAGGAGATAATATACAACTTGCTGGTTCAGAGGAGCAGACACCATTGTAGTATATTTGCAGTCAAATAGTCAGAGTGAAGAGACAGCATAACTAAGAGCTAGAGTTTGCAGGGTATTGGTGTTGTTGCCTATCAGTTGGATGACATTCTTTAGGATGCAGACAAAGATGTTTTAACATTTGTTAATATAGACATAGCTCTTAGTAGTCTGCACTTACATCTCATACCTTCTTATAACAAGGAATATTAAGCTAGTGAGAATTGTAATAAACAAGGATGACGATTATGTTTACATCTTGATAATATTAAACCCTAGAGATGTTTGTGTGTACCCAAAATATCTCAGAAATAGTATATTTTATCTTAATTTTTTTTGCATATGTATTTTCATACTTATCTTTGACAGTGCAGTACAAATTTTTGTGATATTTGGGACTCTATTTAGTAAGGAAAACGATTAAATGCAAGTTTTGTTTGTTATTTCTTGACAAAAAAAATCATCGCTTCTGTGACGTCAACACATGCACTTATAATGAATGTCATGGCAGTCAATCAACACAAACACACATCCGCTGTGATATATACACATAGCCTTCCTGCTAAGAAGGAAAAAAAATGACTTTTTGACGTACACAATATTTTAATCATTTAGAAATATTTTTAACTGAATATGATTTCAAAAATGTAAGTTGTTTGCACAGTAAGAATTTATATTTTAGCTTTCTTTAAACAGACAATATTTTAATGTTTTTTAAAATTATTTTCAAGTGAAAGGAGATCTTTTGCTTATCATCCAGAGTTTTTTTTATTTCTGTAAAATTTTTTTATTTATTTACTTGTTTTAAAGTGAAAGATGTATCATCATCATCATCATCATTGTCATTTAACATCCGCTCTCCATGCTAGCATGGGTTGGACGATTTTGATTGAGGGTTGGCAAACCAAATGGCTGCACCAGTCTCCAATCTTGATCTGGCAGAGTTTCTACAGCTGGATGCCCTTACTAATGCCAACCACTCTGAGGTAGTGGGTGCATTTTATGTGCCACCTGCATGGAGGCCAGTCAGGCAGTACTGGCAATGACCTCACTTGAATCTTTTTACACATGCCACCGGCACAGGTACCAGTAAGGTGACGCTGGTAATGAGCATGCACGAATGGTGCCCTCTGGCAACGATCACGCTCGGATGGTGCTCTTGACACCATACTAGCATGGATACAAGTGCTAGTAAGGCAGTGCTGGTAATGATCACGTTCGAATGGTGCCTTTTATATGCCACCTGCATGGAAGCCGGTTAACCGCTCTGTCAATGATCACACTCATATGGTGCTCTTTGTACCCTGCTAGCACGGATGCCAGTCATCGAATTTGATTTTGATTTCACTTGCCTCAACATGTCTTCGTAAGCAGAGTTTAGTGTCCAAAGAAGGAAAAGGTACGCATAAGTGGGCTGGTTACACTCCTGGCATAGGCCACGGGTTATGGCTTCATATGGCTTGCTGGGTCTTCTCAAGCACAGCATATTTCCAAAAGTCTCAGTCACTAGTCATTTCCTTGGTGAGGCCTAAAGTTCGAAGGTCGTGCTTCACCACTTCATCCCAGGTCTTCTTGGGTCTACCTTTTCCACAGGTTCCCTCAACAACTAGGGTGTGGCACTTTTTCACACAGCTATCCTCATCCATTCTCGCCACATGACCATACCAGTGCAGTCGTCTCTTGCACACCACATCTGATGCTTCTTAGGTCCAACTTTTCTCTCAAGGTACCGAATTACACATCCATCGAATCATACTGGCTTCATTCCTTGCGAGCTTACGCATGTTCTTAGCAGTCACAGCCCATGTTTCACTGCCATGTAGCATGGCTGTTCGTATACAAGCGTCATACAGTCTACCTTTTACTCTGAGTGAGAGGCCCTTTGTCACCAGCAGAGGTAAGAGCTCTCTGAACTTTGCCCAAGCTATTCTTATTCTAGCAGCTACACTTTCAGTGCACCCTCCTCTGCTACTGACTTGGTTACCTAGGTAACGGAAGCTATCAACTACTTCTAGTTTTTCTCCCTGCAAAGTGGCGGAAGTTGTTCTTTGCGCATTTTCAGTGTTTATTGCTCCCAAGCATCTGCACATATAAAAACTATCCTCCCAGTTAGCCTTCCTTTGATATTACTGCACCTCTTATGTGTCCATAGCTTACACTGGGTACATCTTATAGAGTTTCTACCTATGCCTCTACTACAGATTAGGCAGGGTCATCTTCCTGAAGGGATTTGTGGTTTGCCTGCCTTCTTACTTATTAGGACTTTTGTTTTAGCTAGGTTGATTATAATCCTTATTTCCACACTTGAAATTTCTCCTTTAGTTCTGATAGTGACTCAACAATTAGAGCAAGGTCATCAGCATAGAGGAGCTCCCAGGGACATCATGTCTTGAATTCCTCAGTTATTGCCTGGAGGACTGATAAATAGGAGGGGGGCTGAGGACTGAACCTTGGTGGACACCTACCTCTACCCTAAATTCTTCAGTGTACTCATTGCCAACCCTCACCTTACTTATAGTGTCCCTGTACATGGCTTGCACAGCTCTCACTAACCATTCATCTATCCCTAGTTTCCTCATTGACCACCAGATAAGGGATCGGGGGACCCTGTCGAAGGCTTTCTCCATGTCAACGAAAGCCAGGTACAGGGGCTTATCTTTGGCTAGGTATTTCTCCTGCAGCTGTCTCACCAGAAATATGGCATCAGTGGTGCTTTTCCCTGGCATGAAACCAAACTGCATCTCATCCAAGCTGACTCTCTCCCTAATCAGTTGGGCTCTGACCCTCTCTGTAACCTTCATTACCTGATCCAACAGCTTGATACCTCTATAATTATTTGTATCTAAGGTGTCACCTTTACCTTTGTAGCAGTTGACTATTATGCTACTACACCAGTCATTGGGTATGACTCCTTCGTGTATCACCTGGTTAACTATATGGGTGACTAGGCTATAGCCGACACTGCCAGATATTTTGAGCATCTCTGCAGTAATTCCTGATGGGCCGGGGGCTTTCCCTGTCTTCATACTTCTAATAGCCTTATCTACCAAAGTACTGTCAACTTGGATAGCTGGTCCCTCTGTTGGGTCGACATTTGGCAGACTCTCTTTCTCCCATTCATTTTCTTTATTCAGAAACCTTTCATAGTGGCGTCTCCAAAACTCTCTTTGCATCCTCATTTAGCGCAAGTGAACCATCATCCATGTGAACACATTTCTCTCCTACAACATCACGATTCTCTCTCACACACTGTCTTGCAACACAAAATACCTCAAATCTTTGGTCCTCACGGCGCAGAACATTGGCAAATTTTTTCTCATCTGCTTCCCCTCTGGCTAAATAAACCTGCCTCCTAGCTTCCCTTCTGGCAGTCTGATATACTTCCCTGCTACCACCATTCTTCCAGTCCTTCCAAGCCTTTTTTTTTTGTCTAATAGCCCTGTCAACAACATTTTTCCACCACCACGTTATTTTGGGCACTATCCACAGATCTGGTCAGTGACCCTTAGCAGGTTATCCCATAGGAACCTCCAGTTGTCTTCTACACCATGTGAAGCTATATCCCCTTCTATTTCGTCAAATGTCTCTAAATCTCTGTCTGTTTGCGGGATCTTTAAGTCTCCAGACCCTTCTTCTCCTTGCTGGTCGTCTTCTGGGCATCCATTTAACCCTGATCCTGAAGTCACTAACTACCAGTCTATGTTGTGTGGTACATTCTTCGCCTGGGAAGGTTTTGGCATTTATAAGCAGCCATCTTTCCCTTTTTCTGGTGAGGATATAGTCAATCTGACTAGTGTGTCTTCCAGAGCAGTAGGTGACTAGCAGGTTTTCTGAAGTTAGTATTGTGAGAGCCAAAACCGTAGCCTCCATGTATGCCATGGAAGCCTCCGACATGTTGTTCAACATGTCCATTGAAGTCACCAGCCACAAAGAGAAGGTCCCTGTCATTTGTCAACGCGGTAGTCTGCAAGAGGGTGTCATAGAATTGGTCTTTCTGTCCATCGGGTAGCCCTGGCTGAGATAATAGTTGCTAACCCATGATGGAGCACTAATCTAATCTTAAGTACTCTGTCGCATACTCTGACTACCTCAATTACCTTATCTACCCATTTCTTCGAAAGAAGTATACCCACACCCCCAACCCCGTCAGTGTTCCCTGCCCAGAAAATCTTGTACCTGTGTTCTTTGCCTGTGAGGAACCTAGCAGAACCTCCTCATCATGTTACTTCTTGGATACAGCACATATCAACACATCTCCGTTGAAGTAAACATGTCTGTGAAAGAGAAAGAGAGTGGGTGAAGGGGTGTGTTGTCATGTATACATATATACATCAATACATATGCACACATCTTTTTTTATGTACGTGTGCATGTGTGTGTGAGAGAGAGTGAGTGAGTGAACGTGTGTTCTCAGGTATGTGTAAGTGAACTCTCTCCCACAGAAATTAACAAATAAAACCAGCTGATCTAGATGAGAAGTTCTGAGAGTCAAAGCAAAAGCTTGCTCCAAAGGAATACCATTACAAAAATGTTTTCGAGTGCATTCAATGTATCTCAGCTCCAAAGATTTGGTTGTTATTTTTAGCACACCCTGCTACCACGTAACAGCTATTTGTGATAAAGGACCCAAAATACCTGTTACGTGGTAGCAGGGCATGCAAGAAACAGCAGCCAGATCTTTCCTTCTCTGGGGAAAGTAGCCATTTACAAGTGATTTCAATGTTACATTCATTGAAAGCACACAAAATAACCTGAAAAAGATCAAAAAATCCACAAAACAAAATTCCGTTGCTGGGAAACTCAGACTTTCCAGGTGACCCAATGGGTCATGGGTAGTCTAGTCTCCCTATAAAAGTGGAATACTCACAGTATATTGTTACTGTTATGTAAGCCTACCTCTGATATTAGACATGGAGTTATAAAAGTTAAACAGGTCCACTGACAAGACTCAAAATTCATATCCATTGCTTGCTGGGTGATTATATCATTGATAACATGACACAGCACCTCCAGTTTCCTCCTCTCAAAGTAGATACTGTACATTATTTCCTATCATATCTCTACAAAATAATTTTGTCAGTCACTTAGTCCTAGCAGAGTAGATCAGTTTATTAATGCCCAATAGCATGAGATGTCCTACCTCAGTTTGATATTTACCATGAGAAATAATTCCATAAGTATGAAGAAACTGCTAAGATTTTATATAAAACATTATAAGTGATAATTTGAATTAGGAAAAATATATGGTTTGCAACCCATCAGTGGTTTGTTTCTGCTGTCTCAATTTACAGCTTATGTCTGATTTATATTAAAATATAAACAGTTAATAAAGTCTGTTTCTTATGTATTAATTAGCAAAAACACTACAAACAACTTGTTAAAAAAGAAAGTGTATGTTGAACAATGTAGTCATGGATATGCAAAAAAAAAAAAAGAAAAAAAAGAAGAAAAATAAGAAAACCAGGATGGCTACACCAGTCAGAAATAACCTTAGATTAAACAACAAAACAATAATGTGTCATTTTATATTACAGTTTATTGCATGATCTATGTTTCTTTTATGTTGAACTTCACAGTAAGTATATCACTTCTTCATCTGAAATCAAAGAAGAGATTAGTTTAGTGACAAACAAAACGGTAAATCTTTTTTCCAGCCAAGGAAAACAACTTTGTTAAGCAAAATATAACTTTAAACTTAATTTATAATTGGTTATAAAACCTCAGTGAATCAAAGATGTGGTTCAGTTTGGCTTCTGAGAAGGTTAAAAAAAATTAAAAAACAATAGAGATAAACGTGGGCATAGGAGTGGCTGTGTGGTAAGTAGCTTGCTTACGAACCACATGGTTCCGGGTTCAGTCCCACCGCGTGGCACCTTGGGCAAGTGTCTTCTACTATAGGCTCGGGCCGACCAAAGCCTTGTGAGTGGATTTGGTAGATGGAAACTGAAAGAAGCCTGTCATATATATGTATGTGCGTGTTTGTCCCCCCAACATCACTTGACAACTGATGCTAGTGTGTTTACGTCCCTGTAACTTAGCGGTTTGGCAAAAAAAAAAAAGAGACCAATAAAATAAGTACTAGGCTTACAAAGAATAAGTCCTGGGGTCAATTTGATCGACTAAAGGCGGTGCTCCAGCATGGCCACAGTCACATGACTGAAACAAGTAAAAGAGTAAAAGAGATTATATTACTCAGTTGGTATATCCAGAAAAAGTCCAACTTCAAATGAATTTTTCCCTATTATTAAGAAACAATAAAATAACTAAAAGTACCACCCCACTTACAGAAGTATGAGTACAGAAGACTTTGATGAAAAGTTTAAATCTCTCAGTCCCTAGAAAAAACAGTCTCACAATTCTTGATGATCTTTCATTGCAGACAAAAACACACACATATATTACCTAAACAGCATGACAAAGATTAATTTGTTAATTCCCAACAATGTTAAAGTAAGATCTGTGCTGAGTAGCTGCACACACCCATGTGCTGATGCTTCAAACACAAACATCTTGGACCAAATCCAGATTCAATCACCAACTGGCTTCACCTACTGACTTGTCAATACAGTATTCTTAAACTCTTCTTTAACTGCTACAATGGCCTCAACACCTTTCAGCAGGCTAGCCATACACCCTCACTAAACAAGCCCACCTGTCTCTCTTCTTTAAGTACTCGGACTGTGTTTCACTTTCTTCACTAGTTCTTCATACCCAGGGCTGCAACTTTTTAAAATATTCTCCCCTACCCAAGATATATCTGTAGGCATTGACCTACAAATATTCAAGTTGAATAATCACTGTCATAAATCTAGAAAGACTTGCAAAAGTCATGAGTACTTCCCCACTTCCTTCACTAACTTATAAAAAATTCAACTCAGCCTTGAGAGAATTGGACAATAGAGAGGAAATAACAGTGAGTTGAATCACATGGGCAGAATCTTGATTCTTCAGTCAATGATGGATACACGCACAAACAGATGTTTAAGAATAAATTTAGATACATACCATGGCCATTACACATTTATGAAGAGATCTGAACTCTTTCAAACAGTCGTCTTTTTTGAGATTATTTTTACTTGCAACACATTTCCCATACATCAGTACCTACAACAGTAAGAGAAAGAAGAATTTTCAGTACTTAACATAGAAACCTTTGATTTGTTTGTCTCTTCAATACCTTCCATTTTCATGCATGAAAATGATCAATTGTTTTAGGAAAGGATATGCTATCTTTTCTAAGCATAATTTATGTCTAAAATGCCATTTGGTTTAATAGTACTGGCTGGTATTTGGGTACCTTTAATGGAGTTTGCTCAGCTCTGAGAATTCAGACCAGACCATTGACTCCTTTCTTGTCTATGCTTCTTCATTGCATTAACAAGCATAAATGTTTAGGTTATCCTCAGAATTTTATGCTAAATTTCAGTAGAAAAAATACTAAAAAAAACCCCAAAAAAACTAAATATGACAAAAAATGCTAAAGACAAATTATATGAAAAAGCAAAATTTTTATTTACTTTCTTTAATTATATTCAGCATTGAGAAATAATTTTTTGAACTTCACTGCTTTGATCACTTTCAGTTGCAGTGCTTAGGTCTTGTCTTCGGTATACATTCAAGGTCCCAATCTTGTTAATTATATGTTTTGGAATATCAAAGTTTTTGCAACATTTGCCATATCTTTTCAGGTCATATTTTATAGGCAGTATTGATCTAAGCATAGGAAGATGCATTTTGTTTTTCAATTTTGATTTGATTACACCCATACTACTGAGCAACTGTTCAACTTCTGCATCTGAGTTTGGCAATGTTAATAGATTATTGGCAAAATTTGCAACATCTCTAAAAGGATTTCCTCCAGTAGCATCTTTATAGTTCAAGACTTCCAGCCAGAATGCCTCAGTATTAGACGTATTTGTCCATTTAACTAAATGAATGCTATTAAACTGAATATCATTTGAAGCAATTTTTTCTTCATTTTACCTGTCTTAGAAGCAATGCATTTGCATTGCTTTTAAGACCGGTAAAATTGGCTCTTTGAAATGCTTCAAAATATTCTCTACTGAAAAACATTTGATATTCCTCAGTATATTAATATTTCTTGGCAAACGGTGCTTGAGCTCTTTATAAAGGCAGAGTAAAAATTGTGCTCTTTTGTGAATATTATTTTCTTCGGTGGCTGTTACAGTCTTCTTGATAATCATTTCTGCTATCTTTCTCTCAAGCCTGTTGCCTAAATTTGGTTTAGGATCCAGAAAATTTTCAATAGAAGCATCCAGGTAAAGAGGATCAATTCCACATGTTGGCAACACCGTCATATTAGAAACAGATTTGATCAAATTTGAAAGATCTTCAAGTGATTTTGTTTTAAAACTGGATGCAAAAATAAAAGGTAAAGTTCATTTCTAGAATCACAAAACATTTCATGTAACGTTTGTGCTGTAAAGTATTTTTCTTTTGTGGTTGTAGTTTGGAAGAGAGTTTGCAATTCAAACCATTGGCTTAAAATTCTATTTATTGCTGGTTCTATTGACAGCCACCTAGTTGTACAAGAATTCATGATCTTCAATGGCTCTTTATCATTGATAGCAATGTAAAGTTGTTTGTAGGCACTTTGTCTTGTTGAAGAATGAGAGGACCATTTATAGGTTTCAGATACTAAAAATTCTAAATTTATGGGCAAGCATTCAGCACAAGTGTGGGATACTGCCAATTGTAAAGAATGACATACACATCTAAATAGAAGCAATGATGGAATTTCATTTAATTTCTGGAAAACACCATTGTTGACTCCTATCATTACTCTAGTATTGTCAGTTTCTATAGCCAGTAAATTTTTTATATCTAATTTCCTTTTCACTAATTCAGTTTTTAAGGCATCTACAATGCCATCTGCATCACGTTTCTAAAGATACCATACTGTATGTATGTACCACTTTTTTGTGAGTGTCACTGTAATATATGATAACAATTCCTAACAACTTGTTTATCATTGGATTCATCTAATAACAGGCTAAATTTTCTATCTCCTCTATCAGAAATCAAATCTCCATCAAAATATGGAGCTGGAACATTTCTCACAATATTTGCACATTTTGTACGATGCAACTTCACTTTGGATATAATATCACTATCAGACATATAATTCTTACATAACTCTATTAAGTGATCACAGCTATTAAATGATGAATGGCAACAAATAAACATTGCTAAATTTGCTTCAAGCATAGATGTCTTATCATTTTTGGTTTCAATAAAATTGGTAAGCAGAATCATTTGATGTGGAGTTGATGCTTTATGTTTCTTTGCTTCACAGTGGCTTATTAAAAGGGAATATTTTGCCAACATATTACATCTACAATATCTGCAATGTGCTTTAGATTGGTCACTAGTTAACGCTGGCATCTTAAGCCATTCCTTTTGGAATGTAAGTAGAGATATAAAGGGGAAGATCCCTGCCACCCCCGTACTTCTATACAAGATATATAATCCAAAACAAGCATGAAAAAACACAGGTCTATTTTAAAACAGTCAAACTGAAAGTAAATCAGTCAACCTGTCATGATAAAAAACTCATCACTACAGAATAAAGCATTGTTAGAACGAATTTCCATGCTTTCATTCTTTGCAACATATTTCCATTATGGTGCAGTGAGTTCAGATGCTGACATGAGTTAGCTTTTCCCCCTCCCCTTATCAGCACCACTCTGTATCCAAGCCGGTAGTGGTGGGGCTGGAAAAGTTCATAACTTGATAAACTTTCATTTGAAGTTTCAAGAAAGAGAAACAAAAATTCAACAATAGCCGATAGTACTAAAATTTGGCTATAAGATACATTAACGGAAGTAGAAAAGGAGGAAAAAGAAGTAAAAAGAATAACTTGTGGAAATGTCATGATCAGAGAAAAATGCTAAATAAAATTTTATACCTGCTGTTTTCCCTGTTAAATGCTAGATTCAAGAATTTTCTGCTAAATGCTGAAAAAAAAATGCTAAATTGGCAACCCTTGTTGAGAGTGTAGTGATATCATTTTCCAGTGTGCGCACATGCAACGTCATTCTTCAGTGTGCGTGTGCGGGGCTGGAACCTTCTGGAAAGGCCTAAGGAAGTTCCCTCATGCACATGCGCAAGAGACTGGGGAAGAAAATTCTATCGCGTTCCTTGTTTAGCATCGTTGACTTGAGACACGGCTATTGAAGTGAAAGGACGTGTTAAACATGTGATCAGCCATTCTCCTGTCCCAGACGCTTAGAATTTGACCTGCTCTGTTGCTGCTGAATTTGTTGAAAGAATCTTACAAATGTTGAAGTTCAGCCTTGCTATATCGAACCAAGTGGATACCAATATACCAACGTACTTCTTTTGTAAATAAGAAATAAAGAGTATATATATTTTTAAGGTTGCGTTCTTGTTCCTGACTGGTAGATTCTGGAAATTAAAGAAAGGAAATTGGTTGCACCCGAACAGTGTAAAGAATTAACCAGTTCCATTACAGTGGTGACCCCGAGTTCTGGTCATAGACCATAGAACACTTAAATAAAATCTAGTTTCTACCGAGTCAGAGTTGTGAATCCAGTTTTTCTGACATCGATATCTTCGCCTCAACATACACCAGCGACACAGGACGTTTCCACGAACGACGCCTTTCTCTGCCGTCGCAATCACCATCGCCGCCCTTCAACTTCACATCGTCTCCATCTCCGTCGCCTTCATCTCCAGCAACACTAATATGTACATAGCACTCATTCAGGTTTAGCTTTCACGCTGTTATGATTTTCACCGAGGTTAACAGCACAGCACTACCTGCGAGATCTTCTGTACCAATGTAACCTCGCACAGCATTGAAGCCACAACCACTACACGACATGTGTTCAACCGGCATCTGCACTTGTGATCCGAACATCCTGTTACAGAATGAACTGCTATTATGTACTTTACTATGAACTGGTAAAATAACTCTAACTTCATTAAAAAAAAAAAGAAAAAGAAAAATTTTGTTTCAGACGCAATGAAGGTTGGTAAAAATAAAAAAAAAAAGAATTTTTATTCTCTGTGTATACAGTACAAAAAAAAAAAAGAAAAAACATTTTTTTTTGGTAAAATTTACACGTAAAAAAAAAATTATTGGTTCAATTGCTAGTCTTGTTTTGATTGCTATTTCTTTCTGTTCTTTTTTCCATTTGCATCAGTTCAACTTTTCGTTGTCATTTCCCTTTCCTTTGACAGAATCATCTATTTAAATTTAAAAAGAACAAAATGTCTTTGGCATCATTACCCATTTTCACAGGTGATGCTAAAGTTTGGTTTGCACAACTAGAGGCATATTTTTGTGCACATAGTGTTTCTTCTGAGCAGCAGTTGCAAATTCTTTATAGTTGTATGCCTCCTCAACTTGCAACTACTGCCAGAGATCTTATTATGGATGCCACTTATGCGTCTGTTAAATTAGAAGTAGAAAAAAGAAACACTAGAAGCGAGGAAAGTCGCTTCAATGAATTGATGGCGGATGAACAGTTGGGAGATAGGACGCCTTCTCAATTTCTGAGACGTTTAAGAGAGTTGAGCGGTAAAGCTGCAGACGCTCCTCTGCTTCGGAAAATTTTTTTTTCAAGGTTGCCCGCCTACATACAAACTGTTTTGTCAACTGCTTTAGAGTCCAATACTGTGGACCAAATAGCGACCATGGCAGATAAGATGGTTGAATTTGCAGTGCGACCATCTTCACGTGCTGCTTGTGTCTGCTCGGCAACTTCTGCAAACTCAATTGATGGACTTTCTAAACAAATAGAAAGTCTCACCAAAAGGATGGACGCGATGTGTTGCGATGGCAAGCGATTTTCAAGATCGCGTAGTCGTGGCCGTTCATCATCTCGTTCCACACAGTCAAAGTCCGGACTGTGTTGGTACCACTCCAATTTTGGAGAGAAAGCACATAAGTGCATACAGCCATGCACCTAAAGATTTAAACTAGCTTTGGAGGAGTTGAGCACGTCAACTTCCTCCACATCGTTTTCTAGTTATCGTGCATTCTTCGTTAAGGATCTAGTGTCAAAGAAATACTTCATGGTGGACACTGGTTCTTGTTGCAGCATTTGGCCTCTGTGTCTCACAACCGACAGACCAAAACGATCTAATGTTACCTTGCACGCTATTGACTCGTCACCAATAGCCACATTCGGTCAGATCTCTTTACGCCTTGACATAAATCTTTGTCAAGATTTTCAGTGGGTTTTTGTCATTGCTGACATTCCGCATCCTATTTTAGATGTGGATTTTCTAAATAACTTTGATCTATTGGTAGATGTCAGACGTCGGAGGCTAGTTGACAGTTCGACTACACTCTCCACGCCGACCAGAGAATCTACCGATTCAGCTCTTAGCCCGACATTTTTTGTTGCTACTTCTGGAGATGTTTTTCATTCTCTTTTGGCTTCTTTTCCAGAGCTACTTGATATTACTTTTAAAATGGCAAAACCCATACACTCGACACTCCATTACATTACAACTACTGGGCCGCCTGTTTTTTCGCGCCCACGGCGTCTTGCACCTGACCGCCTTAAAACGGCTAGGGCTGAGTTTGAGCATATGCTCCAGCTTGGTCTGATACGCCCATCCACCAGTCCATGGGCATCACCCCTTCATTTAGTTTGAAAAGGGGATACAGATTTTCGCCCGGTGAGAGATTATCGGCATCTAAATTCTGTGACGATTCCGGACAGATATCCAATTAGGAATCTCAATGACTTTTCAGCGAATCTTCATGGCTGTACCATTTTTTCTAAGGTTGACCTCATACGTGCTTATCATGAAATACCGGTCAACCCAGACGATGTTCCTAAAATGGCAATTACCACTCCTTTTGGTTGTTTCGAATTTCTATACATGAGTTTTGGTTTGCGGAACGCCACTAGTACGTTCCAACGTTTTATAGATGAAGTTGTTCGTGGACTTGATTTTGTTTTCGCGTATGTCGATGATATCCTCATTGCAAGTGATACGCATGAAAATCATCTCTAGCACTTGTCTCAGCTTTTTCAGTGTCTTCGCGACTATGGTGTTCGCATTAATCCAGACAAGTGTGTTTTTGGGCAATCATCTCTTGATTTTCTCGGTCATTGTATTGATTTGAGTGGAATCAAACCTCTCTCGTCTAAAGTCGATGCAATTCAGTGCATTGCACCACCTTCTTCTTTGCGTCAACTTCGCCATTTTTTGGGTATAGTTAATTTCTATCAACGCTTCATAAACCGGTGTGCAGACAAGTTGTTTCCTTTAACGCAGATGCTAAAGGGCAATTCTAAAAAGGACACCCGTCTTACTCTTTCAGCTGAAGCACTGTCTGCCTTTGAGTTAGTTAAAAAGGAACTAGCTTCAGTTCCTGTTCTAGCACATCCGGCTCCTGATGCTCCACTTACTTTATCTGTGGATGCATCAGATTCTGCAGTTGGCGCTGTCTTGCAGCATACCGTAGATGGTGAAACTAAACCTTTGGCTTTCTTTTCTTGCCAGCTAAAGCCTGCTGAACGCAGATATAGTACTTTTGATCGAGAGTTACTAGCAATCTATCTGTCAGTTCGACATTTTCAGCACCAGCTCGAGAGATGAGAATTTGTGATTTATACTGATCACAAGCCCCTTACATTTGCACTATCTTCTAAAACGGACAAACTCTCCCCTCGTGCTTTCCGTCACCTGGATTATATTTCTCAGTTTACAAGTGACATTCGACATGTGCCAGGGAAGGAGAACGTCCCAGCTGATGCTCTCTCTAGACTCCCTGTCAATTCCATTTCCTCTCCTGCAGCAATTGACTTAACTGCTATTTCGCAGGATCAACCACCTTTAGCGGAGTTGAATTTAACTTCGCCCAAGTTCATCAATTGTAAATTTGCCTACCGTCTGCTCCCTTCAGCAGAAGGCTCTATTCTTTGTGACGTCTCCACCGGTTCACCCAGGCCGTTAGTACCTGAGAAACATCAACGTTCTGTTTTTGATGCTCTTCATTCATTGTCACATCCGGGTATCTCTGCCACAGTAAAGCTTGTTACTACTCGGTTCTTCTGGCCCAATATGCGACGACCGATTACCTCTTGGACACGCTCTTGTTTGAGGTGCCAGAGTGCTAAAGTCCATAGACACGTTCGTGCTCCACTTGGACAGTTTTCTTCTCCTGAGGCCCATTTTCGCCATGTCCACCTTGATTTGGTTGGACCTTGGCCTGTGAGTCGCGGGTTCTCATATATTTTAACTTGTATCGATCGTTTCTCACGTTGGCCGGAAGCTATTCCTATAGCAGACATTTCTGCTGAAACTGTTGCGAAAGCTTTTGTGTCTAATTGGATTTCTAGGTATGGTGTACCGTCCAGTTTAACCACAGATCATGGTCGACAATTCGAAGCGGTTTTATTTCGTGAGTTATCACGAATCCTGGGGATGCATCATATATGCACCACTAGTTACCATCCCGCTTCTAATGGGATGGTGGAGCGTTTCCACAGGCAACTTAAGGCCGTGTTGCATGCGTTGCCGAATCCAGTCGTGGACTGAATTTCTTCCTATCGTCCTGCTTGGATGTCGGACTGCGATTAAAGCAGACCTTGGTTTTTCTTCTGCCGAGCTCTTGTATGGTACCACACTGGCATTGCCTGGTACGATGTTGGTGCCAGACAAGTCACAGTCTCTTAATTTAGAGTCTTATGTTGCTCGACTACGCAGATATTTTTCTGCCCTTCCTCCTATGGGTCCCCAACACCAAAATCCTCCTTCTAATGTGCCATCAGATCTTGATTCTTGGACACATGTTTTTGTTCGTGATGATTCTGTCAAAGGACCTCTTGTTTCTCCTTATAAAGGACCTTTTCGTGTGATTTTCCGCACGCCGAAAGTATTAAAACTTGACATTAATGGTCGTTTGGAGACCATCTCCGTAGATTGTCTTAAAAGGGCATATTTTGAGGTGTCAACATCTTTTGATGACACCGCTGCTACAACCATCGTTGAACCTTCACATGCACCTTTGACAACAACACCACCATTTAGACATGCACCTTTATCAATACCAACATCGGCAACATCACCTTCGTCGTCGCAGCCCGCCTCGAACAAACCTTATGTTACGAGGTCAGGCAGAACTGTTCACTGGCCAAAGAAACTTTCAAAGACTATTTATATTTGACATTCTCAATTGTTTTCCCAGTGACAGTTACGATACTTATTGAACTTTGTTCATTTGAGTATTTTTTTTTCTTTTTGGTGCATTCTTATTTATATTGTAAATTTTGTTTTGATTTGTCATATTGTGTGCCATTTTGGTGATTTGGTAACCACCTTATTTTCTGAAGCCACTACAAGGAATTTTGCTTCGTGTTTCTGCACTCGAGAGGGAGCCTTTGTAGTGACGTCATTTTCCAGTGTGCGCACACGCAACGTCATTCTTCAGTGTGCGTGTGCGGAACGTCATTCTTCAGTGTGCGTGTGCGGGGCTGGAACCTTCTGGAAAGGTCTAAGGAAGTTCCCTCATGCACATGCGCAAGAGACTGGGGAAGAAAATTCTATCGCGTTCCTTGTTTAGGGTCGTTGACTTGAGACACGGCTATTGAAGTGTTAAACATGTGATCAGCCATTCTCCTGTCCCAGACGCTTAGAATTTGACCTGCTCTGTTGCTGCTGAATTTGTTGTAAGAATCTTACAAATGTTGAAGTTCAGCCTTGCTATATCGAACCAAGTGGATACCAATATACCAACGTACTTCTTTTGTAAATAAGAAATAAAGAGTATATATATTTTTACGGTTGCGTTCTTGTTCCTGACTGGTAGATTCTGGAAATTAAAGAAAGGAAATTGGTTGCACCCGAACAGTGTAAAGAATTAACCAGTTCAGATCTTTTCTGTTTGATAGACGGTATTTTCTAGTTAACTAAACAGTTTGAAACTTTGTATACTGGTAGAATGTGTCAAAAGAAAACATTATTGAAAACAAAATTGAAAACAAAATTGTAATTCGTAACTTAAACGTAGTTTAATTTTTACGAATTTTAACCAATGAAATCTCAGTATTCGAGCTCAAATTATTTACTGCATCTAAAAACTCACACGCACACGTCTTATTCATCCTTGTCTCTTCTTCTGTCTTCTACATGTGCTAGAAATAACAGCTATATCTCTTAAATCGATGAATTTCGTTTACCGAAAAGGCTTCTCCCATGGTTTTGAAGGGTCAGAAACAACAAAAACAAAACAATGATATGCCTAAATCGGTCTCGAGTTTGCGCGTGGAGTGTGAGTAGTATTGTAAAAATTTGCGAAATATTTTTTCATAAAAGGCTGCACCCAGCTTGTCGGAAGCTGTGATATAAATTGGGGAAAAATCCTCGACACCAGTGCGTAATTGGTACTTAATTTATCGACCCCGAAACGATGAAACATTGACCTCCCCCCCCTTCTGGTTTATTTACCTTTTGTGCAAATTTGTTGCGGCAAGTGGCAAAACACGAACGTGTATTTTTGCCTGTGTGCGTATGTGTGTGTACGCTTATATATTAATTACTATGTGCTTGTGCAAATGTATATGCATGTGTTTGAGAGAGAGAGTGTGTGTGTGTGTCGTGCGTCTGCTATATTTCTTTATCAATATCTATAACGCAGCAATGCTGGGATTTCATTGGTTAAAATTCGTAAAAATTAAACTACGTTTAAGTTACGAATTACAATTTTGTTTACAATAATGTTTTCTTTTGACACATTCTACCAGTATACGAAGTTTCAAATTTTTTAGTTAACTAGAAAATTCCGTCTATCAAACAGAAAAGATCTACTACAGTTCCATTATAAGAGCATTAAGCCAGATCTGAGGATAACTTTAGTAGGATAAGTAATAAAATAGTATGAGAGGTAATAACATACTAAAGGAGATAAAGTAGTATAAGAGGTAATTAAAATTAGGTAGGTAATTTAATAGTACGGAATGTAATAAAATAGCAAAGTAGGGGAGCACTGTATACAATAATTTCATTATATATTATTATCAATAAAAACGATTAGTAGCGGAGGCAACAAAATAGTAAAATAAGGGTGGTATTATAAAAAATATAAAAAATAAGGCGGTGTGCTGACAGAATCGTTAGCGTTCTGTATGAACTGCTTAGCGGTATTTCGCCTTCCGCTGAGGTTAACTTTGCCTTTCATCCTTTCAGGGTTGATAAAATAAGTACCAGTTGAACACTGGAGTCGATGTAATCGACTCATCCCCGCCTCTCCCAAGCTGTCCTTGTGCCAAAAAAATTGAAATAATATAAAAGTAAAATAAAGGAGAAAATAAAATAGTAAAGCAGGGAAGGTAATAAAACTGCGGCGGGAATAATAAAATAATGCTACAGCTCAAATGTGACCTAAGTTAGGAGGACCACTTTAGTCATACATCAATTGTTAAAAGAAAGTACAATTAAGCATTCAAGGAAAAAAAAATTATGAAGTTGAAAAATTATCAAAAGTTAACAGCAATAATCTAGTTTAACCCATTAGTATTCAAACTGATCATATCTGGCCCAAATATTCGGTAAAATTTTCGATTAAATTTTACCATTTCTACCTGTTTTATGTTCAAACCAGCAAGACAGGTAAAATTGGCTCTTTGAAATGCTTCAAAATATTCTCTACTGAAAAACATTTGACATTCCTCAGTATATTAATATTTCTTGGCAAACGGTGCTTGAGCTCTTTATAAAGGCAGAGTAAAAAAAATTGTGCTCTTTTGTGAATATTATTTTCTTCGGTGGCTGTTACAGTCTTCTTGATAATCATTTCTGCTATCTTTCTCTCAAGCCTGTTGCCTAAATTTGGTTTAGGATCCAGAAATTTTTCAATAGCATCCAGGTAAAGAGGATCAATTCTACATGGCAACACTATCATATTAGCAACAGATTTGATCAAATTTGAAAGATATTCAAGTAATTTTGTTTTAAAATTGGATGCAAAAATAAAAGGTAAAGTTCATTCCTAGAATCACAAAACATTTCATGTAACGTTTGTATTGTAAAATATTTTTCTTTTGTGGTTGTAGTTTGGAAGTGAGTTTGCAATTCAAACCATTGGCTTAAAATGTTACGATGTGAATTTTTCGAGTACTCTCGTCCACCCACCCCGTTCGCGAGCGCGCATTTTTTCCATATTCGTTTACTACATGTTATACACCTATTACAATATTTTCTTTTTTGCTCGAGTCAAACCCTTTAGTTTGCGCTTCTTTTACTATTTATCTCCCCCTTAATTTTTATTTACTTTTTTAATAAAATTAAACTGAAAAATTACCGTCAATTTGATATACTTAATAGCGATCGAAATATAAAAAGCGACACTTTTCTATACTGAATCATAGGGCAATAAGTTGTTAAATACAAAAGTTTAAAATCTTATATTAGTTTCATGAAAACAGCAGGTTGTGTACACATTTGGCATTTTATAAAAAATATATATTATGATAGACATATAATAGGCATTTTTCTTTCTTTTTAAAACAATTTTGTTTTTATTTACCTCGGCACTGCAGCGTGTAAGACCATTAGTAAATCTCGCAACTCGATGTTCTAATTGTTCAATCGTCATTATGGAATAAATCCTTTCTTCTTTTGTCACAATAGGAGTATAGAATCGTGGAGCCTTTCCAATTTAGTCATTTAACAAATGCATAGTTTCGGATGTATACCTCTTTTTGAATTTCGCTTCTACGCGTGTCGTTTATAATACTTTTCTAATATTTAGGTCATGATAACATTAGAAGGGAAGTTACTCTAACTCACTCCCTTCCTTCCTAATTATGACAAATTAGAAAGTAGAAAAGGTTTGAAAGTGGTGAGTTTTGTTAACCTAAAAAAAACGTGTGGTTTTTGATTGTTCGATATGATTTCTAGCAAGCTGGCAAGAAAATGGGTAGTTTATTGTTACCGCTGTTTGATGTGTATACACGGCTATTAAATAAATAAAAAAAGAAAAATCAAGAACGAGCACCCGTGTTCGCTCCTGTTGCTAAGGACGCATCTCCTATAGAGCGTGTGCAATAGATAAACTACGTAGCATTTCAGAAGATAATTTGGACTGAGTTCAAAAATACAAATATACATTATAGGCCTCCCCGTTTCAAAGAATGGCAGTTGTTCCACTTCGGAATGTACCTGCAGAACTGAAACAATATTTAGTACATCATAGAATTCCAGACATATGTGAGGTATAAACTATAACTTATTCTCATATTAGTATTACACTAGTGTTCCATCTAGACTAAGTAGTATTTATAACGCCTGCTATGTTACTAGTACACACACTAAGAATTTTGTTGCTTACCCATGTTTTTCGATTATCTGCTAATCATTCGTTTAAGGAGAAAACCAAATTTGTCTACTATTCTATATTTTTTTAGATGAGGAATTATGTACATTATTTACAATGGACAGATAGGTGTCCTCATCTTGTTTGTTGCCATCACGTAGATAACAACAAACAAGATGAGGACACCTATCTGCCGTCCATTGTAAATAATGTACAAATATGTCTGGGACGCTTTCTCTTTTGACTTCAGGAAAATATTTAGTTTCTATATTGAAATCTCTTTGTAAACATATATACTCGAAGTATACTTTAGATAGATTTCAACTATTATTGGCTGAACAGCACTACGTTGCAGTGTAGGGAGGGGGTCATTTATGTCATACTTTGGGAAATCATTGCCCACTTGAGTCGAGATTTGTTGTGTGTCGAAATATATTCATGTCTCAATGGTTTGTCTGATATCTCCGGGAGGAATTTGTTCAGGTATTGTTTGAATGTTATGATCCATAAATTTTTTTTTTCAGGTCAATGCTGAGTAAAGCAGAACCAGTTGAGGTTAAAAAAAAAATGAAAAATTGTGTCGCAATGTGATGTGAATTCAATTTCTGTATGGGACAAATAACACTGTGGGTTGGGCTAGTTTCATGTGACTTATGAATTCGATACTTACATTGTTTAGACAGTGAAATATTTTTCACATTGTACAAATGTTGTGCTCATGGCAGTATTAGAGAGATAATACTTGGACTTTTAGAGGTGATTTCAATCTTCAATGCCTGTCTTATTCATTTATTTTTTGGGGATTGATTTCTGGGTTGCTTCAATTTCTATAATCTCTTTTGTGTAGGGAAACCACAATAGGCTGTAGTATTAATGACAAGATCTAGCAAACGTAGAGATAGTATTCTCTTGAATAAAAAGTCCCTATCTTTTCTAAAGGTGAAGAGAGGTGGAGCAGGAAAGATTGGAACAGTTGTGGTGTCAGAAAATAGAATTCAGAAGTTGGAAATGAGTTTGTCTTTCAATGAAAGGGTTGGTTGGAAGATGGGAGCTGAATACAGTCTGTAGGTGTGCTGAAAGAGAGTAGGAGAGTAGTGGCATAGGTGAATACAGTGGTGTACAGGTTCTATAATCAATTGAGAGTACCCTGAATTCAGGAAGAATTGTTACATTTTTTATATTGTGATTTAAGATCTGAATCAATGTTGCAGAGCTGGCAAAGGCAAAGAAATTGAGAAAATGATATAGATTTAGTGCATGTGGGATGAGAGGGAGAGTAGTGCAGGTAGTTTTGGGAGTCTGTAGGCTTGTAGTGAAAGGAGACTGACTGGTGAATATTGTTAGTAGTGATGAAAATGAATAATCTTGGGTAAGACATTAAACTGGTGAGGTTTGGAAGTGTATAAGACTAAGGAAATAAACTATAAAGAAACCTACAGAAGGTAACAAGAAACCAGTACTGTGTCTTTCTCAAAGAAAATCATGAATCTTCAGGCATTGATATTGAGAGTCATGATTGCTGACACATGAAACAGGAATGGTACTTGAAAAGAAAGATATACATATTTATGCACATGTACATCTGTATATATTTATATACAGATATTTATGTAAACACATACACACACATATAATATATATGTACTTGTGTGTGTATGTATGTGTGCTTATTTGGTTAAGTCATGTACTTTCCCCCCACACATAGACAGGTCCACTTTGTCATAACTCAAACTTTCTTGCTATATGTAATTCTTTTTGTCACCAAAAAGACACAATATGAGAAACTTCACGTAGCAAGGATTTGAAGGATAAACTTTAAATGAAAAGTAAACTCTGCAAGATGTTGACTCAAATACACATTTATAGAAAAGAAAGTGAGAGAGGTTGGGTGTTAGAACTTATAACTGTTAGTATTACCAAATGCTTATATGTTTGGCAAAACATCAAACTCTCAATTGAAATATTTTTATTAGTTTTTTTTTGTGTGTGACTGTAAAAGAAAAAGAGTGAGAGTATGTTTGTGTGTAGAATTGTATTGATTAGGTAGAAAAACTGAAAATTATTAAATGTTTCTAGATTATCCATAATGATTGCCCCCTCCTCCCTTTTTTTAAAAATTATATTTGTTGGTCTGACTATACAGTTACCTTTTGAAGCTTCCATTAGAGCTATTTGCCTTCGGTTATGCTCAATAGCCACAATTCCCACACCTCGGTCAATACTTTGGAAGGAAATGAGTTCTTCCAGGCTGACATTCCTCTAATCTGATTCATTACAGAGAGAAGCCATTAGGAATAAGTGAAGATTCTACAAAAGTAATGGGATATTCAAATTTAATTAAATGAGGAATGGGAATAATTGAATGAACTTGATGTGGTTAATGTTGAATTACAGTCAGTTTGTAACTGAAGGGAAAAAGCAGAGGAAAGCACTATTTGTAAAGTATGAATGGATAAAGTGTTTGATATACAAAAGAAATGGGGTGAAATCTTGTGGTGATACCAGTAGGATGTGAGAGAAGAGAACTGTTGAAATTAAAAAGTGATTGTGGAGAGATAACAATAATTGACAATGCAAAATTTTTCTTTTTTGTCTCCTACATTTGAAAAAGTAGACCTTTTCTAATATTGTAAATAGAATAAAACTGTAATTATACAGTACAATTTGAGATAGTGTAGAAAGCAGACAGAATATAACAGAACTTAATTAACAACAGCAATCAAAGTAACTTTACGTAAATGTGCTTATAAGAACGTACATAGATATTTTCCTATTTTACAAAGCCAATTGATTAATGTAATGCACACTGTGTTATTAAAAATGAATATGTGTCTGTATTTGTAAAGTGAAAATGTTTTCAAGCAGATAATGGGCAGCAGGCAATGTCAAGGTAGAAGTTAAGTAAGAGGGAGTGAAAGGAAACAGCTTGCATGTGGCTACCAATGATTGTTGCAAAAAAGCTATGGATTCTGGCTAAGCCAGTATCTCAAATGTATTTCCTTATTTTAGTGACTACAGAGATCTACAGTGACCTGAAAACTCAAAGAAATGTAATTAAATATTCAATACTTTCCTTCTACTCTTAGCGATTTTATGAAGTAGTTTGTTAACTTCTAATTATATATTTTGAATATAATCCCTTTACACCCAGCCAATAAACCTTTTGCCTCATACTTAGGATTTTACGTATAATCTTAAAATATATATGAAACCTAATTAAATAACTGATATATTTCAGGCATTGATGACTGCTTTAGCAATGATATGCCCAGAAGATCCTTACCTGTTCATTATCAACAAACTTTTGCATATCAAAGAACAAGGACTTCAATCTGTTCATTGGTAAGATTAAACATCATGTTACCCTTTTCAAATATTTATACTTAGCTGAATCAACTAACATCTCTCAACACCTCCTACTCTCAATGTCTTTTACTTATTGTGCTGCAAGAAGCTTCCCTCTCCAAACCCTCTGTTTTTACTTATTGATATTTAACGTTAATCTAATACCCATTTTGAATATTATAACCTGGACTTTGAATGTTTTAGCAGGGAACCTTTTTGGACCAAGTCTCTAGTCTGTGGATAACTTGTGAGTCGTGGTTTTCTGCTCACATTTCCACTGCCAATTTCAAAGCAACTGCAAAATTTAGTGACGCAACTACAGAGAACAAATATTTCTATTGGGATTTTGAACTACTTGGTTCATAGATCAAGAAAAGGGTTTATTTCTTAGGCCTTTATTTCAAATAATAAATTCTTAAGAGATGTTACATTAAGATTGAGTAGCTAAGGTAATTTCTCTCTCTCTCTCATTTCTTTTTTTTTTTTATGCTATTGTTAGATTAAAAAGAAGCTTTTTTAGGGTGGTTGGAGCACATGCAATTAACCCCTTTAATACTGAGTTACCTGAAATCAGATTTCATGTGTAAATTATTGGGAAGAGAAAAATCATTAGTTGAGATGGAGTTCCAGAAGGGTACAGTTTTGGGGATTTAGAATTAGCCAATTTTTGAAATGTTTAAAAAGTGAAATGATAATTGCTAACCACAAATTTGGAAGTTAATTTTTTTAAATCTTTTTGTTTTGGCAGGGACATGTTTCTTGATGAGACTATTAAATCCAGGAGAGCATTGTATAAATGCAGATTTGAATTTTCTTTTGAAGATGATGAAGATGAAAATGTATGAGATAATATCTCTGTTTATCACTACACTTTCTTTCTCTCTCTCTCTCTCTGTGTATATATATATATATATATATATATATATATATATATACACACACACACACACATATATATACATAAATCCCTCCATCTATCCATCTTCTTTCCCCATTATTCCTGGAAAGGTAGTGGGAGTACAGTTGTCAGATACCTCCTCCAGAAGGTCCTAAACAACCGTCATTGAAAAGATTATTTATTATTATATAAAGAAAAGACTGTATTTTCTGGCTGGATTCCTAAATGCCATCAACTGACATTATTGATATTCTCCAACCATCTTGTTCTTGGTCTACCCCAAAACCTCCCGCTGGTCTGCTTGGCTTGTGATTTTCTCCTGTGACATTCTAATCACATGTCTGTAGTATTAGAGCTATGACCTCTCAATGCAGAGAAAGTTGCAGCTTGATCTGGAGAGCCTCCATTATCTCCAAGCTGCACACCCTCTTGAGTAATGTTACTCCAGAGATCCCTCAATGGAACCCCATTTCAGCCACTTATATTTGTGATTGTACTCTTTTGGTCATTATCCAACACTCATGACCATAGATGGGGAGAGGCATGGACAAATTGAAGATAGCAAGTTTAGCTTTTTTACAAATATCTTCTCTTCTGAAGATAAATATTGAAGCTGGTGCATTACTTTACCAGCACCTACAATTCTTGTATAGTTCAGCTTCCTACCTCTTTTCACTGATGAATATGGTCCCAAGATACTTAAATTTCTCCACTTGCCTCAGTGATGTTCCACTAACTTGCAGAGTGCACTGGGAAGACTTTCTTGAGGTTATCAATGTTTCAGTGTTTGCAGCACTAATTCTCATCCCAGCAGCAAAACTGTTCAGTGCATGCTGGAGTTCATTTTTTGCTAAGCCAAGTAACATCATGTTGTCTGCAAATATCAGCTCACTGCTCTTACACCCACTTGCACAATTACTGCACATGTCAATTGTTTTGTTTTGCTTTGTATTTTGTTTTGTTTTGTTTGTTTGCATGCATGCCTGCATGTGTGTGTGTGTGTGTTTGAAATTTTCCATTAAATTATACTGGGAATCAAAATAGTCTATATTAAATATCTATTAAAATTGCTCCAGAAAACTGGCTTAATGTTTCATGCATTTGTTGCAATCATCAAAGGAGAAAAGAAAATTAGCGATGTCTTATTAAGTAGGAAGGCAGACAAATCACAAATCCCTTCAGATAGATGGCCCTGCTTGATCTGTAGAAAAGACATAGATAGAAACTCCATAAGATGTAACCAGTGTTCTCAAGAAAACCGACATATCACAGCAAAACCGATTTCTAGAAGCACTGTGGGTGTAAATATTTATATGTGAACAAATGGACACCTGCTACAATCTCCTCCTCACATCACCCCCACTACATCTCTCTCACAGCAGCCCAACCTCCTGATGTCACTTTTTCTCATATTGTTCTTTACACCCACACATTGTATTGATTTCCCTAATCATCATACTGGACCATACTGAATTCTATCCTCATGCACTATGCCTCACTTTCTCTCTGTCCCTCTTTTGTAGCCTACCCAAACACATCATCTCTCTCTTGTTCTTCCCATGACAACTGTATCATAATTATTATCTTGTTATTGCTCTCTTCTTGCATCCTACTACTTCCCCAATTCATGCAACATTGACCATCCCCACTCCCATATCCACCCTTCAACCCTATTCACTCCTTACATGTGTTGCCTACTTCCCTACCATCCCCTCCCATATTCTCATGCAAACCTCCACCTACTCCTAGTTTCTCACTCCCCACTCACTTTTACTTACCTCATACCTTGAGGTGCCACCTGGACTCCTCATTTATCTCTTCACAGCTTCTACTGATTCATTTTTCACTCTTTCCTAAATGCGAGAAAGCCCTTACAACAAGAATCTGCTCTGCCTATCCCATTTTCTCATACTTTAACCCTCATCTGTTAGCATAAGTCCCCTCCCTTCAGGTTTTATAGGTGTGCAAGATGCATGGCAACCTCACTAGTGCTGGTGACATGAGAAGAGCACCTAGTACACACAGGTGTTAGGAAGGGCATCCAGTCATAGAAACCATGCCAAAGCAGATACTAAGGCATGAGGCAATCCTTGGAGCCATCAGGTTCTGTCAAACCATTCAATGTATGACAGCATGGAACATGGATGGATACATTCACAATTTATGATTGTTGGAAATTTTCATAAATTTCATATGGAAAGATGCGGAAAAAAACTATCATTTTTCTATGAAACAATGTGACAAAAATAACCAAAAATTAAACAAGTATTTTGGTTTTAGTTTCAAGTTTCCGTGTTATTTTGTCTAGCATTTACTGTCTGGTCAAGCTGCTTTAGGAATTGTAACTGTTGTCTCCCTTCTCCTATTTGCCTCCATTTTGATGAGTGTTTCCCTATCATTTTCTGTAGATGTATTCAAGATCTACCATTTTAGCTCTATGTGTATAATTACTATCACTTATTATTATCATCATCTTAGCATGTCGGGCAAAATGCTTAGCGGTGTATCGTTTGATTTTACATTCTGAGTTCAAATGCCTCTCGGGTCGATAAATTAAGTATCAGCTGAGTACTGGAGTCGATGTAGTCGACTTATCCTTCCCCACAAAAATTTCGGTCCTTGTACCTATAGTAGAAAGGATTATTATTATTATTATTATTATGATTATTATTATTCAAATTACGATGAAAGTAAACAAATAAAGTTTACTATAGAAGCGTTGAGATGTATAGAAAGATAAGGAAATAATTTTATTCTCAAACGCAGGATAATGCTAATAATATAACATGAACAGGATAAACTACTATTACTTTTCTGCAAAATATGGGTAGTTTATCCTGTTCATGCTATATTATTAGCATTATCCTGCATTTGAGAATAAAATTATTTCCTTATCTTATTATTATTATCAGTATTATTAAAATGGCGGTGAGCTGGCAGAATCGTTAGCATGCTGGACGAAATGCTCAGCAGTATTTTGCCTGTCGCTACATTCTGAGTTCAAATTCTGCCAAGGTCGATTCTGCTTTTCATTCTTTTGGGGTCGATGAATTAAGTACCTGTGAAGCACTTGGGTCGATATAATCGACTTACCCACTTTCCCAAAATTTCTGACCCTGTACCTTTAGTAGTAAGAATTATTATTATCATTATTATTATTGAGTGAGAGAGCAGTGCATGCCATCAAAGTGACACTGGGGTAAAATATACGAAGCCCAGTATACCCATCATGACTACCCATCTGATAAGGGTACACTAGGCACATGCATCACAACCATATGTGCGCGACATGGTGATCTCATATCAAGATAAACAGCACATAACCTTGCAGGTGATGCCCAGTTGGAATTTTCCTCTGGTCAAGTAACCTATCCCACTCAAAAGGTCTCTGAATAAGGATTGTTTAAGGATGTTGAACGAAACACCCATGTTTCCAGAGGTGAATTATTCAAACCCCAAAGAATCCCTCTCAACGAATGGCTATGATGCTCCTCCACTACTTCTGCTCATGATCAGAGATGCACATATCGTCAGCCACTAAGAGACATACTCAACTAGTTAAGGTAAAACAACTGACAAGCAAATCTGTAGTATTGAGCAGAATATTTGCTGTAGCCCATCTTTTATACCAAGACAAAACAATGTACATGATAACACTTCAAATCAGTTAAGATCAGAAGCCACGAGAGCCATTGCCTGGTACTGCATCAGGGCATTCAAACAACTGACAAGCAAATCTGTGGTATTGAGCATTATTATTATTAACTATTTTACTGCTGTCTTTTTTGTTCTGGAATTCAGATATTCTCCTTGTGTTATGTGCTGCTATAATTTGTGTTAAGTTTTTGCTAGCGGAAAAAAAACAATCTAATAGTGTGCCAGTGAAAGACGCTATTGTATTTATTCGATTTAGGTAAATGCTTATCTATAACAGTGAAAAATTTAGCTGGAATGTTAGTAAGGTGAAGGAGTCGGTAATGTGATAGGGTCGATGATGGGTGCTGGTGAGGAGGGTGGTGTTGGAGATGTAAGGACAAGTGCAGCAGTGTGGGCAGGAGCAGGGGAAAGAGCCGGGTTGGGAGGTTGGGTTAGGGAAGAAGCTGTGGGCCAAGAGGTCTCGTAGGTTGTGGGCTCATTTGAAGGAGAGGAGGGGTTGGTTAGGGAAAGTCTGCAAAGTGAAGGGGTTGGATTGGAGTTGCCGGAAGGCTTGGAGAAGGCTTGGAGAAACAGGATGCGTGTGTTTTTGCGTATGTGTTTTTATTTGTATATATATATCTTACCACGCACGTATATGCATGTGCATGTATACTACATTTTGTATATCCGCGTATGTGTGTGTGCATGCAGAGATGTGTATATGAGCGTAGTGATGCATGCATGGGTATATATGCATGTGTATGTGCGTGTATATGTATGACAACCAACTAATTGTTACATATTATATTTATAGATAAATTCCTCTATTTTACATAATATCAAGGTCTCATTCATTCTTTTGTTGTCATATTATTATTATTAATATGAATATATTTATAGTGTAGGTATTTAGGGTAAATCCCTATTATTTAATTTCACTGTCTCAAGAATTTCTAATAGGAAATTCCTTACATGTCTATTTAACTAGTAAAACTTTGTGATTCCTATTAGCAAATAAAACATGTGTAATGGAGTGTAAATATTACCAAAAGAATTTCCAATTTCCTGTTTTGTTATACACACACACACACACACACACACATGCATACGCACACAGGACTTTCATGCAGTTTCCATCTATGAAATTCACCCACAAGGTGTTAGTTGGCTAGTTGGCTAGAGAGCTAGAGTAGAGACACTTGCCCAGTGCAGTGGGACTAAACCCAAAACTACATGACTGCAAAGTAAGCTTCATAATCACATAACTAACTATACCAAACAAAAATGGGAGAACAATTAACATTTAATCCTGAATTGAAATTTGAGTATACAAGGACTCACCTGGGTTTCTAAACATTGGTTAGCTGTTGTGCTATCAGTTGAGGTGACACTACTGGATTACATGTGTGTGTGGGTGTGGTGTGTGTTTGAAGCTCTTCTGTGTTTTCTATTACCATTTTTCATAGCATTTCAAACACAGAGGGTGGAGTACAGATAAGGAAGGAGGGTGTACTTGTTTATTGGAACAAATATATTCACAAACTAAATAAAGAACTCTGTACTTTGAAAAGTATAATAAAATATATTTATTGATCTATATATTAACTTGCAACTTTTTCCATTTTGTTTGCAAGGTTCTTTATGTGGATTTGTGCATTGAAACAAATTGTATCATGTCTTGGAAGGGTCATTACACCAATAATGGTAGTTGGTTAGATGTTTGACCAATTGACTTACAATAAAGAAGTGATATTAAACAAGTGCATATATTTATTATTATTGGTGTATGGCCCTCCCAAGCTTACATCATTGTGATATTTCTCAATATCAATCAATTATTTCCTTGGGTAATGGTCGATAGGTGTGTAAAGATCCGATACCGGCTTTCTTCGCTTAAATATGGGGGAAATGACATATTAAGAAAAAAATAGGGACATGAGAAAATTCGAAAGAATGAATAATGAAAAGTTTGAAAGTTTAAAAATAAACCTATGGTGGAAAGACATGTAAATCTCATACTGATGCGGATAATCGTGATATCTTTTTTACTGATAATGTTATTTAGCTTATGATTCAACCTGACTAATTTTGCCAAAGTTTCCAGATTTTTTCATTCTATAACGAATAGCCCAATTTATATTAATGTATGTGATATACTTTGACGTCGGATGAATAGATGTTGTCTCATAGCTGTCAATGTGTAAGTAATACACACACAATGATAACACATGGACTCGACCGATAACATACATAAATTATATATTGTGTGTTTGTATGCGTACCGTATATTATAATATGTAATATGTGTGTGTCTGTCTGTCCGTTTAATATCACCTACATATGAATATATTATATATATATATAGATATATATAGATATATATATATATTATATAGATATATTATATATATAATATATATATAATTAATTATATATAGTTATATATATAGATTATGTATATATATAGTATATAGATATATATAAAGATATATATATATAATTATGTATAGATATATGATATAAGTAGTATATATATATATATCTATATATATTCTTAGTAATATCTTATATATATATTATATACACATATACATACTAAATTAGTACTTGATATATATATTAGATAGTATTCTAACCTAGATATATAGTAGATATACGAATAGGATACATACTATATATATCTATAGATAGATAGATAGATAGATAGATAGATAGATACTATAAGATACATATATAATATAGAAGATAGATAGATAGATAGATAGATGTAGATAGATAGTAGATAATAGATAGATTAGTAGTAGATAGATAATAGATAGATAGTTTCTTTATTAGCCACACAGGGCTGCACACAGATAGAACAAATTACAAGGTAGAGCTTTTCTTTTGAAGGTATTAAAAAAAAAAAAAAAAAAAAAAGGGAAGGGGAGGTTTCGATCAAAGGGATCGTAAAAGGAGAGAAAGAGGACAAAAATAAGGGGGGGTTAAAAAAAAAAAAAAAGGGGGGGGGGGAGAGGAAAAAAAAATGATCAATAGGGATCGTTATCACAGAAATGTCAATATGAAGTGTAAAGGGGAGGACAGGTGAGGTTTACCCGTGGACCGTGAAAGAGGTAACCTCGGTCAATGAAGTCACATTTTATATTTTTTTTTTTTTTTTTTTTTTTTTTTTCAATAAGCAACTCTCTGTTTTCGATTTCTGGGTTCATAGGACTATGCTCAAGGTGGCTTCGTCATTCATACGTGCCATTCTTGCTACATTCACCCATCTTTTTTAAAACATTCGCTAGACAAAACTTGCCTCTCTACTCTCACTTTCCTTTTCAAGTGGTACTTGAAGAAGTTGATGAGAGATTGACCAGAGAGGAAAGTGTTTGTCTCCAATCCTTTCAGACGCGTCCACCAGATACATTCTTTCGCCATAGCCACAAGGATGATGAAAATAGCTCTTCCTTCCCGTTTGAAGGAAGGAGGCGTGACAATATTGACGATAGACTCAGCTGATAAACCGACTCGTCCCACACGTGACAGCAGTTGTTCGACATAAGCCCACAGGTCGGAAATTGTTGGACACTGAACGAGTGCGTGCAGAACGGTTTCGTCGCTCTGACCGCATCTCGGGCAGGTCGGCCCCGTGTTTCTCGAGCCGTGTCTGTAGAGCTTATCCCGAACGGGTAGCGCTTCTCGGTAGCACTGCCAGGCCAGGATCTCTGGAAGTTGTCCATGGGCCCTGGCCCGAAAGTCGTCCCGAACAGGCGGGTCAGGTACTCCTCGTCGACGTCCAGGTTCGCCCCGAGCTCGTCGTCGTACCTCCCCTCCACTAAACCCCTATAGAATGCTTTGGTTGTGTTTGAAGTCACTTAAGGTCGACCCAGGACGGCAGAGTTGCTTGAGAGCAACGCGACACTCGCGGTGCCATTCGCCCTTCCTCGGCCTCTTTTTGATCCACGACTGCAGTTCGGTCATGGAGACGAGCTGCGGGAAAGCGTGCCTCACAAACGGCGACCACACCTGTTCACCGTCGTCTACATAGAGCCAGAGATGTCGCAGTCTCAGCGCGTGTCTGCGCATCATCAACCACGGCATGCCCAGCCCTCCTTTTAACGGGTGTTGACAGCAAATGGATCGCCTGACCATCGGGACGCATCCTTTCCAAAGAAGCGAAAGAGGATGCGTTGTAGTTTGGTGATGGTAGGGTCGGGACAAGGTACGACGGTCAGGCGGTAGTAGATGACGGACGCGATGTACGTGTTCGCCACCTCCGCTCGACCTTTTAGGGACAGTTTCCTCTCGGCCCATTGCCGGGCGAGAGTGACCACCCTACTCGTTATCTCGTTCCAGTTCTTCTCCACTTGGAGGTCCGGACCAAACCAGACCCGAGCAACTCAACCGGGCCGTCGGTCCAGCGTCCCACGACGGAGGCGCTGGTGGACGGCATGGGCTTGCTTCTCCAGGTGCCTAGTCGCAAGCCCACTGACTTTTCCCGGTTGATTTTCGCTCCTGTCACCGCTTCGTAGTTTTTCAGTGTCTCGCCGACCAGCTCGATGTGCTCGTGGCTAGACACTATGACGGTGACGTCGTCCGCGTATGCAGACACGCTCGTCCCGCATCCCAATTCTCGCGGGATGCCCCTTAGAGTCGCCAGCTTCCGCATAGTAGTCTCAAGAGTCAATACGTATAGAAGCGCCGAGAGGGGGCATCCCTGACGGACCGAACGTGCAATGTCGAAAGGTCTCGATAGATGTCCATTTACGCGAATTACCGAACGGATGCCTCTGTACAAGGCAGCTATCCAGCCGCGGAAGACGGGACCGAAACCAGCCGCTCTCAGGACTGCCTCCAAGTATCGATGGTCTACCCTATCAAAGGCTTTTGATTGATCCAAGTTGATCAGGGCCCCACCCATGCCAGGTTCGTTAACTACCCTGTCTATGATGTAGCGCATCAGATGGAGGTTGTCATGGATGGTCCGGCCTGGCACGGCGCGCATGTTTGCGCCTTGTCGACCAGTTTCTCGATGACAAGCGCCAACCTCTTGGCTAGCACCTTGGCCAAAATTTTCAAGTCTGCATTAAGCAGAGTGATGGGCCTAAAGTTATCTATTACATTTCCCTTGTTTAGATCTTTCTTCAGCAGTGTTACGGCTCCTCGGCTCACAAAACCAGGAATGCTCCCGTTTTGCTGCCAGTTGCAGTACACCGCCGCCGCCAGAGATCTCCAAACAAGTCTGGCATACAATTGTAAAGCTCGTAGGGTAGACCATCCAAACCCGGTGATTTGTCCCTCGAGCATTCTGCCATCGCTTCCCGCACTCCCGCCGCCGTGATGGCACCTTCGCAGCACCCTGCCTTTCTTGTCGAGAGTCGTGGTAGGCTATGTAGGTAGGCACTGAAGTCCACCCTACGTTCTTGCCCTCCACTCGTTCCGAACAGTCGGGCAAAATGCTGCTGAAAGGCCTCACACATTTTACTTGGCTCGAGCAATCGCGCCCCTGTTCATCTACCAGTGACCGAATGGTGGCTTTGTTGCCCTGTTGCGCCTCTGCCACCCGGGCCTCTCTCGCGGCTCCAACACCTTCGTTCCTTAGAGCACGCATCCTAGCTCTGACAGCACATCCTTCGTGTTTGGCGTTGAAGTGTTGGTCGAGGGCCAACCTCGCCGCCAAAACGACGTCGGATGCGATGCCGCTTCTAATTGCCTCTTCTAGCTTCTTAACTAGCTCACCCTCTACTCTATTTCTATCTATGGCTAGTGCTTTGCTGTACCTAATCGCTTCTGCTTTACTGCTCTCTTGAGGGCAAACCACCATTTGTTGTTGATGATGGCTCCCGTCAAAGCCCTCTTTACTAGTGTGCTAATCCGGTCTCTGAAAACTTGTCTCGATGGAAAGACGCGTTTAGTTTCCAGTATCCGGGACCCTGCCTAAGTGTCTTACCTAAGTCTAGCGTACATGTCACAAGTTTGTGATCCGTGTAGCTGACTATGTGGAATTGTGGACATCCTATGCTATCTCTATCTACTGTCCTACACAGTATCCTATCTAGATACGATCTCGACGACCCGATGCGGTTGCTCCATGTCCACGTTGGCGCATTCGGGTGGTCTAGTCGAAACCTGTCAGACAGTTGAAAGCGTCTGAGCAGGTCTCTGAGGCATTTGCATCCCCGTCTATTCCTATCTCTACCTACCCACGTAGTCTACATGTGTGTCCAGGTAGCATTCCAATCCCCCACTAAGAGTAAAGGACGAGACGTTCCCAGAAAACTTCTAGACGTTGAAAGAAATCCGCCCGACCTGTTAAGGGCGGTGCGTAAACTGATACGAGCCGAAAAGCGCACCCATTGCTGCCGTCGACATCCAGGACGACCAGTCTACCCTCCGGGTCTACGAATATTGTCCTTACATTGAGATCCAGACTCTTGTGAAAAGTACCGCGGTGCCACTACCGCCCATTCTCGGCAGACAGGGGAAAAATAAATGTTGAACTGTCCGCCAAACATGGTCTTTAGGGCCCGCGGATTGTGGAGTCTGGTCTCGCTTATGGCTATGATTTCTAACTTATGTGACTTTATGTCATTTAAGAGGTACCTTGTTTCCAAGGGGACCCCAAGCCACGCGCATTTACACAACCAATCTTGATCATAGTTCTAATGAATTAGAATACAGAGGGTTACTTACTGCTCGAAAGTTTTTGCTTTCTCCTCCGTTGGTTTGTCCTCGAGAAGATCCCAGTACAGTTTCTTTGTGAGATATTTTTGGCATTTACCAACCGCACTGGGGAAAATGCCTTTGAGTGTGTGGTGCAGACTTTTGGAGATGTGTATTATTTTGATGTGGTCTGGTGGTGTTGTGTAGGGGTGGTTGTTTGTTTTTATGTCATCTTCTGTTATGTTTGTTTTTGATTGGATGTATTCCATCAAATTTGTGTTTTTGGTGTCTATGGCTGTGAGCATGTTTGCTGATATGTTTTTGTGGTGTTGGTGTGGCTGTTGTTTGCGTTGGGTTTTGAAATGTCTTCGGGAGATGTATTTCCCCCTGCTTTGTTCGTGTTTGCATTTGGTTTGGTTGTGTTTCTGCTCTTTATTTTCCTTCTTTTTGTAGCTATTTGCCATTCCTCACTGGTTTCGTCTTCCGACGAAATTTCTGAGGAATCAGAAGGGGGTAGGGGTATGTTGTGGGCTTCTATGTATGTCTGGTGTAAGTGTTGTGTTGTTGTTTTCGTTGTTGTTGGTTGTTGAGTGTTTGTGTGTGTTGAGTGCGGTATAAGGGATGGGGGATCAGTTTGTGTGTGTTTTCTTTGTTTTCTGTTCCTTTGGGTTTTGCTGTTGATGGTAGTGTTGGTATTTTTGCAGGTGTCGAGTGGTTTTTGGTTGATGACGGATTAGCTTGGTGTGCTTCTCTTGTCGTCTTCTGTGTTGATGGTGGTGTGGGTAGTAGAGCTTTTTTTCCGGAGTGCTTTGGTTGTGGTAGTGGTTGTTGTTGTTGCTCTTGGTGTGCAGTGGTTGGGCACGTCTTTTTCAAGTGTGTTTCGCTTCCACACAAATAGCAGCGTGGTCGCCTGCCCTCTACCACTATATAGAGTTTGTAGCCTCCTGGCAGTTCTATAGCGGTGGGTATCTTCTCTCTTGCTGCTTCATCCATTGAAGCAGGAATTCGATTGATTTGCCCACATAGTCTTTCTCTCCTAGAACCGCGATTTCCAGGATGTTTGTCTCTGACATTGTCTCTGACATTTCAAAGCAGATGGCAGAGACCACCCATTGTGTTTCGACATCAAATGGTATGTTTTTTTATTTGGACTTTCGTGACCCTTTTGTTTAAATAGACTGGTATCATTACCAAGTCGTCCGAATGTAGCTCCAATGTGGAAAAACGTTTTGCTAAACTTTCGTTGAGGAAACGTACTTGGACTGTACCAAATTTGTTTCCCCAACTGATATATTCCTTGGAGTCCCATACAGGACGAAGGCATTTATCGATTTTTTCCTGCGGTGCATTTTCTGTTCTTCTTGTTTTTTGTTTATTACTTTATAAATTATTGTTTTTTTTGCGTGTTTTCCACGATGTGTTGTGGAATATGAAGGTGCAATTTGTCTCCTTCTTTGGAGAAGAGTGCCTTTGTGCGGTTTATCTCTTGTGTGGTGAATGTTACAATTGTTCTTTTTTGTTTGTTACGTCCGCAAAATTCGTTTTGAATTTGGCAGTAGAAGTGTAATTGTGGCAGTGTTAATTGAAGTCATGGTAGTGGTGTTGGTGTTGGCGGTATTAGCAGCAGAAGGCTTGCATGTAGCATTTGACGTCGTATTAGTGGTGTTGGTGTTGGCGGTGTTGTCTTTGGTAGGCGGCTTTGTGCCAATTTCGTTGTTGTTGTTGTTGGTGGTGATGGTGGTGGTGCTGGCATTCATGTTTTCGTTTGTATTCATTTTTGAAATCCCTTTCTCTGTCCCTTTATCATCAACAAGTGGTGTGGGGAGTGAGGGGAAATCTAAGTTAATGTCTTTGGTCGCGGCGATGGTGAATGCGACGTTAGATTTGTTGTTGTTGTTTGTTGGTGGTGGTGATGGTGGTGACAGCGGTGTTCACGCTGCGATGTTTAGCAGCTAGTGGTAGCAATAGTGTTTTGCTACCGTTCTGCATGACTGGCGGGCTAGCCACGTGGTTTCTAGTTGCCATTTTCAAAATGAAAAATGGCTAAAAAACCCACGAAAGTTTTGAAAGTTTTTTTGTAATTTCGCCCATACAGGGGCGGAATTCTACGTGAATAATTCTCAGGTTTTTTAGTGAATGAATTTGCACAACGATTAAAACAAAATATTTGACAACAAGGAGTTTTAAACATGTAAAAGTGGCCAACTTACTTGGAGCCGATATGACTAGCGTCCGTCCATTGTGATGAGATAGATAGATCAGATCAGATAGATAGATAGATAGATAGATAGATAGATAGATAGATAGATAGACAGAAACTCTCAGCTCTCAATGCCTTTTCTTAGTATCCTGTCTATTCACTGGTCCTGAATTTTATTTCTCCAGTTTAATCCGTCAGACTTATATTCCCTCAACCAGACATACACCCAAATACGCGCGTGCACGCACACAAATACGCACACACACACACACACACACATACACACACAGAGAGGCATATACACAGTCACGCGCTAATATGACTATAAATGGATGAAAGCGCACATGTGTGTATATGTTCATCGGTGACGAATTTTTGCGTGAGTAGACATATTTAGAATGCTTGTATGAATGGGAAATTCACAATCTTCTTGCATCAACTTCAAAGAGTATTAGCAGAAGATAAGTTCCATCATTCAAAACACGAATGGCGGAACCCAACATAACAACTTGTGAATTATATGAACAATATAAATATTGAATATTTTTGCTTCGTTTTACTTTCATCGCGTATTGTTTACTGGCTGAGATTAGGGGTTAATATACATACATACATACATACATACATACATACATATATACATACATACATACGTACGTACGTACGTACATCTACACACCAGCACAAATATGTGTGTGCGTATGTATATATATATATATATTTTTTTCTCTCTTTGTTTCTCTCCTTGCTTTTTCTGTGTCCCTTTCTGTAGAAGATCGTAGGCTCGAAACGTAAAATACTTTTTCTATTACTGAGCATTATACTAATACATCTGTTTGTTTTGTACACCACCTGTCTTTGTCTTTTGTTTTATTCGTAAACTCTCCCTATGTGTGTGTGTGTGCGTATGCATGTATGTAAGTATGTATGGATTTATGTATATGTTAGATAGAATAAGATAAGGCCGACGCAGTGTGATATTTCTATAACATCTATAAAAAGAAAGGTAGTCTTAAAGCTGTTTCAGGGATATAAAAATATCCCATCATCTGAGACGATATGTCAGAGTTTCATTAGAAGGAAATAGTCGAGTTCATTACACAAGAAGTTATTTTGGAAAGAGAGAGATACAGGAAATATAAAGGGAAATATGAGTATAAAAATATATGATGTTTATTAAAGTTGCTCTTCCATTATCTGAGAAATGTGCTATGTAGAATGGGTAAAGAGGCTTCTTGTCCACGGTTTGTAAATTCTGATAGGAATTCATATTTTGTTATTTCAAATAGTGTGGAGATATTAATTCCGTATACTGTTCATTCAAAAGCATCTTGTAGTGTAAATGACGTTTTGAGAATATGCTGGTGAGAGGAAGTAGATAGCGAGGAGAGAAGAGATAAGTATGATGGAAGGAAGAAAAATAGTAGTGGTGAAAAGGATTAGGGGTAGAAAGGGGAAAGAGAAAAAGAAAAGGAAAAATGAAGTGCTGGGTGGTGATCAAGATATTATGTGGAGGTGGGGTGAGGAGAGCTATCAGCGGATAACAGGATTAGGAGGAGTGATAGAAAGAAGAGATAGTGAGATAGGTAGATAGATAGATATACGACGGGCTTCTTTCAGCCACTCCTTATATATAAAAATGGATTAAGTTTTGTTTCATATTTAATATTCTCATGCAATTGTTTGTTTCCGACATGATTATTTCTTTACATGCCTTCATACCTATGCGTTTTTTAAATTATCATTTGTATCTAAATTATGGCAAAGAATCATCAGAAACCTATGGAAATAATTCCTATTACAGGAGGAAGATAAGTTCATCAAGATAATTGTAAAAATTGTTATATTATTAACCCCTTAATAGATCAATTATTTTCACATGGCGTTTCATTTCAGAGCCAATTTTTTAATTTCCTTTTTTAATTATATACACTGTGTTAATTACAAAAGAAGTCTTTTATCTTGTTTCCTTTATTTTTCATTATAGAAATTAAAATGTACTTTTACTCATTTGGATTTAAACAAGTTAACTCAAAAATTGAAAAAATACATATAACTTAACTATCTTCGATTTTTCATAAGGTGTATTGCTTTTAAATCAAAGGAAAATTGTTAAAAAACGTGTTTATTTAGAATGATAATTTTTAAAACCAGAAGTTGCACACAAAGTTATCATGCAGACATCACACATGAATCTGCTTTCTCTTCGAATCTTCTTTCTTTTAGCGTCTCTCTTCTCTGCGCATTTTGCACACGTGTCTAATTCATCCCCAGAGCGTTCCAGATCGTGAAATGAAAAATCGCTTTCGTTATCGCTGAATATATCTAAATTTTCATTCATCTTGAGTAAAAAAATGTGTAAATAATTCTCTTTTATGTATAAATAATAGATAATCAAAACGAGACGGTTCTAAAATGACTTCAACCTCCTCCTGAATCTGAGCATGCACTGAAGTAAAAGTTCAAAATTCAGAAGCATAAATTCTTTGGAATGGTGCCAGAATATGTGCTGCCAGGTGTACGACAACGCGAGTAAATTCGTGATTGCTCAAAAATGAAACGATACAAAACAAATAAACTCCTTTGAGTGCTAAAATTAAAAGTTAATTTTGACCGAGTATACTCGTCTGGTTCTAAAAAGATACATTTGCGATGCACGAGTAAACTCGGGATAATCCATTAAGGGGTTAATAATTTATTATTAAAAAAGAATCTGATTTCTAAAGAAAATGGAGCAGATTGAAATAGATACTTCACTAAAAGACGTACCGATACCCACTCGCAAGATATAATTATTATTATTCCATGAGTTAACAGAGAGGATGAGATAGAAGGCATTACTACAACAAAATTTGGAAGAAAATATTAACGAAGCTAACAATGAAAAACTTAGCAAAATTAGGAGGAATTTTAAATCAAGAAAAGTCTCCCACCACCACCACCACCAGTAAATAGAAAATTGGATGACTTATGGAAATTAATAAAGAATATTACGCGTAAGAAAAATTTCCCCTTTAAGAACAAACACTTAAGAAAATTAATGAATGAAGTAAATGAACTTAAAAGAATGAAAGCCGGCAAAACTGGAAATTTGTGTAATGTAGGCGTGAAACTATACATTGAACTGTTTACATAAGGAAATGCTTAAAAAATACAAAATAGTATATAAAAATGTTCTCAGATCTATTGATCTTGAAGCTAAGGCAATAATGAACGAATACAGCAGTGGCGATATAAGTGAGATTTACAAACCTTTAAGACTAAAAATAACCTTAAAAGACCATAAAAAATTTGTTTGAAATAGGTCCTAAAGTAAGACTTATATGTCCATGTAAATCCGACCAAGGAAAACTTAGCAAAATAATTATAGATGAATACACTCATTCTTTAGAAAGTAAAATCAAACTTACCCTATGGTTGAGAACGCAAGATGCGATT
>NC_043014.1:23538487-23548487 GCF_006345805.1 Octopus sinensis | reverse complement strand
GTGTAGCACTATTTCGTGAGATAACCAGTAACTTATTAATTAGAAAACATTTTATGATAAGAAACATTTCATTTAAGACGGATTATTTACAGTTTAGATAATTATACTATGTCACCATGACAGCTTTTAATGATTAGCATTGATGCAGTTCATTATATATTTCATCACCAAAATAATCACAGGTATAAATCTAATGACGTTGATTAACTGAAGTAACAATAGATTTCTTATTTGTTTACCATAGATGCATTATTTATCTTTAATTATTTATAAGCATTATGTTGGCATCGCCTGGGAAATTTTGTTTCCATGACAACTGTTGTGCTTACATTTCGCATTAAAAAAATAAAACGATTTAAAAATACACTTTACAGACATACCATAGCATGATCACAGTAATATCGAAAAATATTGATAATAAGGTTTTGGTCGGAGAACATACTTAATACCTATTTCTTTACTACCCACAAGGGGCTAGACACAGAGGGGACAAACAAGGACAGACAAACGGATTAAGTCGATTATATCGACCCCAGAGCGTAACTGGTACTTAATTTATCGACCCCGAATGGATGAAAGGCAAAGTCGACCTCGGCGGAATTTGAACTCAGAACGAAAGAGACCGATAGAATAAGTACTAGGCTTATAAAGAATAAGTCCTGGGGACGATTTGCTCGACTAAAGGCGGTGCTCCAGCATGGCCGCAGTCAAATGTCTGAAACAAGTAAAAGAGAGTAAAGAGAGTAAGAGTATATGCATACTTCACAAGGTTAACTTCCCTGGAAACAGTTATCCCGTATGTAAACACCAAGAACTTCCCTTATTTTCTTTCAGTTACCACTTCTACCATTCAATGAAGAAACAAAACACTCTATGAATTTCCTCCAAACTGTAAATATCTTCACCCACGGCTCATGTCATGCTGGTGATCTTTAAAAAGAATGAAATAGTGCTATACTTGATTACCGCTAACTAGAAATTACAAGAATTTTGTAATAAGCAAAGTGGTCTTCAGTGCAACATCTAACCACTGGGCCACGCGCCTTCACGCACGCACGCATACACATCCATCTGCACACACATCGACAGACAGACAGACAGATAAATAGATAGATAGATAGATAGATAGATAGATAGATAGATAGATAGATAGAGAGATAGATAGATAGATAGATAGATAGATAGATAGATAGATTGATTGATTGATTCATTCATTCAGTGAATGATAGATAGATAGATAGATAGATAGATAGATAGATAGATAGATAGATAGATAGATAGATAGATAGATAGATAGATAGATAGATAGATAGATAGATAGATAGATAGATAGATATGTTCCTTAACCACAGTCTATGTCTTCGTGCGTGCGTGCGAGTGTCTATTTTGTTACCAACATTTCAATTTTCCTGGAGCATTGGTTGTCAACCATTTTTTTATTTGTTTTACCTATGGACCCTTTCTGATTCCTATTTTACTGTTTTGCACCTGCAAAACCATTTAAAGTATATATAAAAAACATCCTACTGTATTCTAAAAATTAGATACTATTAAGAATTTGTTTAAAAACAATAAAATAGTTTGTGCATCGCAGAATTATAAGCAATTTATTGCGCACAAAGTTATGCAACATAATCTTATATGAACCTCCGTTGAGAACCACTGTTCAAAAGAAACCAGTTATAGACGAGCTCATCAAGATAAGTTAACGAGTGCTTTTAAATAGGATATTACTAAAACAATCAAAAATACATTCTATATATGGAAAGGAAGCTGAACATGAAATCTCTTGATATTGCGGATTAATAAACTAGTCTTTAGAAATAGATTCCTTCACTGTAGCATTATTGGTAAAACATTTAGCGAAGACTACACAACAATCAACAGATCGATTGCATTATATATCAATTGTTTATGTAAATTGATGACAGTTACAGACTGAGTGGATTCGCGATCGATTAAGTCGATTGGATTACTAACTGCCGGCACGGACTAAAATTATTTCTGAATGTCAACAATAGCATTTCTCTGTATAAACTTTCGAAAGAAACACTTTACTCATCTGCACTCAGTCCAATTAGCTGTAAGTAGGTATTCTATATATGTTTTATATAATATTATATATATATATATATATATATATATATATATATATATGGGTGTGTGTGTGTGTGTGTGTGTGTTGTGTGTGTGGGTCTGTGTGTGTGTGTGTGGTGCTTGTGTATACTTATATACATACAAACATATATTCCATTCATGATACATCATATATATATATATATACTCTTTTACTCTTTTTACTTGTTTCAGTCATTTGACTGCGGCCATGCTGGTGCACCGCCTTAATTTGAGCGAATCGCCCCCAGGACTTATTCCTTGTAAGCCTAGTACTTATTCTATCGGTCTCTTTTGCCGAACCGCTAAGTTACAGGGACGTAAACACACCAACATCGGTTGTCAAGCGATGTTGTGGGGGGACAAACACAGCAGACACACAAACACACAAACACACACACACACACACACACACACACACACACACCTATATATATATACATATACATATATACGACGGGCTTCTTTCAGTTTCATTCTACCAAATCCACTCACAAGGCTTTGGTCGGCCCGAGGCTATAGTAGAAGACACTTGCCCAGGTGCCAGGCAGTGGGACTGAACCCGGAACCATGTGATTGATAAGCAAGCTACTTACCACACAGCCACTCCTGACATACATACATACATACATACATACATACATACATACATACATACATACATATACATACATACATGTATATATACATACATGTGTGTGTGTGTGTGTGTGTGTGTGTGTGTGTGTGTGTGTGTGTGTGTGTGTGTGTGTGTGTGTGTGTGTGCAAAACTCACTGTCTGAATAAAAGTTTATTTCTAGTTCTGATTTCTAGTCCACTAGACTTTCCCGTGGACTTTTGTAAGAAGTGTTGACCTTACATTCAAGAACCAGACACTAGATTTATATCAGTCAATGTTTTTTGCTTTCTACACATGGTAGAATTACTGGAAATTGCTACTTAAGAGAAAGCCGTGCTACTTCAAGGGAGAGAATCACTCTAAGTTTCTATTGTGTTGAGAAATCATTATTAAAAAGTGAAAAGAGCAACCTGATTCTCTTTTTTTATATTCCTATACAGTAATCCCTCGCCGTATCGCGGTTCACCTATCGCGGTTTATTATTTAAGCTTACGTTGATTCCTCTGTGGTGTTGTTTTGTATTTATAATAAAATAAATAAATACAATATTTACATTTGACGGATATTTGTCCTCATCTTGTTTGGTGTTGACACAACGGTTCGGCTGATACACCCTCCAGCCTTCATCAGGTGTCTTGGAGAAATTTCGAACCTGGGTTTTCGATGTTGTTATTATTTCCACTGGCAATGGAAATTTCTAATATTTCTGATTACCCTTTGATATTTATTATTATTATTATTATTATTTATATTATTATTATTATCATCATCATCATCATCATTATTATTATTATTCAGGTCACTGCCTGGAATCGAGCTCGGAATCTTGGAGTTAGTAGCCCGCGCTCTTAAACACTACGCCATATGCCCGTGGGCATAATAAAAAAGATATACAGTACAGTTCTGTTTCTACTTCGCGGATTTTCGCCTATCGTGGGAAGTGGGGGTACAACGCAACACCCGCGATAGTCAAGAGATTACTGTATAGACCTAAGAATAGCTTGTGGTTAAGACTCTTGCTATGCAGCTACGTCACGTGGTATTGAGTTCAGATCCACTGCGTAGCGCCTTGGACGAGTGTCTTTTACTATAGCCCAGGGCCGACAAATACCTTGTGAGTAAGTTTAACAGATGGAAACTATGCGGAAACCCCTTTTGTATATGTGAGTGCGTGCGTGTCTGCATATTTGTGTCCCCACTATTTGAGAACCGGTGATGTTTTTTTTTTACTTCACGTAACTTAGCGGCTCGGGACAGGAATCGATAGAATAAGTACCAGACTTAGAATATAAATGCTGGGGGCGATTTCTTCGACTAAACGCTGCTGGGCAGTGCACCACCATGGCCGCAGATCAATAATTGAAACAAGTAAACAATAAAACAAACGATATATGGAAATTAATCTAATTGAAATATTGGTTTCAAGTTTTGGCACAAGGCCAGCAATTTCGGAAGAAGGGTTAAGTTTATATCATCATCGATCCCAGTGTTCAACTTATTTTATCAACCCTGAAAGGATGTAAGGTAAAGATGACCTCGGCGGTACTTGAACTCGGAACATAAAGACGGATGAAATGCCACTACGCATTTTGATCGGTGTGTTAACGTTTCTTATTTCTTCATTGCCCACAAGGGACTACACACAGAGGGGACAAACAAGGACAGACAAACTGATTAAATCGATTACATCGACCCCATTGCGTAACTGGTACTTAATTTATCGATCCCGAAAGGATGAAAGGCAAAGCCAACCCTGGCGGAATTTGAACTCAGAACGTAGCGGCAGACGAAATACCGCTATTTATTTCGCCCGGCGTATTAACGTTTCTGCCAACTCGCATCATTAAATCTAATAGAAATATCAACAAAGATTTAGACTGCTGAGGGAAAGAGATAATCCAACATCACAAGGCATGGAGCAAACTTGGATCAAAATACGTGGAGTAGCACACAGCCACAGTAAGAGGATATGGCCATGGCTGGAATGCTATGACATGTCTGCTTCTGCTTGATCAGATATTTTGTCGATTCATGGTGAAATCTTGGGGCTTAATTTATCTTCTGCATCAGCTTCTTCAAAGAAATCTGAAGTAAAGCTAATCTCTAACCTCTCATTAAAAGTAGCTTATGTTAATCATATCACCATGGTGATTATTCTAACATCTAACATGGAACGTATTAAACATACCGTTTACTATTGGAAGGAGTAAATCACTCTAATTGTAATAATTACGCAAAATCAATTAGTAAACTATCAAAGAGATTGTTAAAATGCCAAGCAATTTCGAGTTTTTGTTTTTGTTTCCTGTGAGAAACAAGTTTATCTGCATATTATACAGATAAACTCACAAACATGTGGACATGAATAAACACAAATATATGAGTGTGGGAGGGGGATTGGATCGGAGTGTATAATCATGTGTTAGTATGTATGTATGATTGGCGGCGACCTGGCAGAAACGTTAGCACGCCGAGCGAAATACTTAGCGGTATTTCGTCTGCGTTACGTTGTGAGTTCAAAATCCGCCGAGGTCGACTTTGCCTTTCATCCTTTCGGGGTTGATAAATTAAGTACCAGTTACGCACTGGGGTCGATGTAATCGACTTAATACCTATGTCTGTCCTTGTTTGTCCCCTCTGTGTTTAGCCCCTTGTGGGTAATAAAGAAATAGGTATTTCGTCTACCGCTACGATTTTGTTCCACCAGGGTTTGCAGGACGTCTTCGTCCAGTTCTACATATTTTCAGGACGAGGTTCGTCTTCTAGGTTGTAGTTTGCAGCTCAGAATTTCTGGAACCACCGTTGAAACTCGCTTACGCTTATTGTCCGATTCCCATATACTGCATTAATATTCCCCGCACTTTCCGTTGCGTTGTTGCATTATTGAACTCATAAAGCAAAATATGCCGAATATGCTCCTTTGTCACTTCCATTATAGCTTTGAAAAAATAACTGTTAAAATCGAACTGTATTCTTCAAAACTTGCACTAAGAATAAATACAAGGTATAATTACTACCTGCTTTTATAGCAAGTTGATGTAGGTAGTTTATCCTGTCCCTCTCCGACTTGTAGTTCATACAACTAAAAAAAACGTATTATTTATAGCATGACCCAATATGTGCGTGTGTGTATGTATGTGTGTGTGTGTGTTTGTGTGTGTGTGAGTATGTGTCTGTGTATGTGTATGTGTCTATATACGTGATGAGGGTATCTACATGTTTGTGTTTGTGCTTTGTCTCCCAACCCACCACCACTTGATAACCGATGTTGGTTATTTTATGTCCCCGTTAGACAAAAATTACCAATAGAATAAGTACGAGATTTTAAAAAATCATAAGTACTGGAGTCGATCTATTCAACTAAACTCTTCGAGGCTGAGCCCCAGCATGGCCGCAGTCCAATGACTGAAACAAATAAAAGAGAAAAGGAAATGAAGATAAATATGAGAGAGATACGAAGATTCGTCCCAGTAGAGGACATCAAATGTGTGAGATGCATTTAGGCCTTTAAATCCACGAGGAATGTTACAACAGGACAAATGCTACACTAAGTAGCCAATTCACAGTGTGAATACATTGAGTATGATATATAGATGGCTATGGCTATTTTAATTAGGTACTGGCTGAAATGCGCATGCCAGATTACCCATATTGTAAAATGTAGTGTTAGGTAGACTACTGCTAAAAGAAGATGGATGGCAAAAAGGCAGAAATATTTTGCCCAATCTGGACTAATTGCAGTTAAACTAAAAATACTATTTGTTTGATACCAGTTTAAGTTGCAACTATGTCGTATGGCTGTGGAAAAGAAGATAATTTCTATTTCTTTACTACCCACAAGGGGATAAGCACAGAGGACACAAACAAGGACAGAAAAACGGATCAAGTCGATTACATCGACCCCAGTGCGTAACTGGTACTTATTTAATCGACCCCGAAAGGATAAAAGGCAAAGTCGACCTCGGCGGAATTTTAACCCAGAACATAACGGCAGACGAAATACCTATTTCATTACTACCCACAAGGGGCTAAACACAGAGGAGACAAACAAGGACAGACAGACGGATTAACTCGATTATATCGACCCCAGTGCGTAACTGGCACTTATTTAATCGACCTCGAAAGAATGAAAGGCAAAGTCGACCTCGGTGGAATTTGAACTGAGAACGTAACGGTAGACGAAATACGGCTACGCATTTCGCCCGGCGTGCTAACGTTTCTGCCAGCTCGTCGCCTTATAAAATAATTTCTTTGATAAAATACGTGTGTGTATGTGTGTATTATGTTGGTGTTTACGATTTTGCAAAGCTAAATAATTATTTGGAACATAGACACAAAAGCCAGAAATTGTTGAGGAGTGGAACAGTCGATTATATCAACCCAAGTACTTGAGCGGTAAGGCAACGGTGAGCTGGCAGAATCGTTAGCAACTCCGCAACAATGCAACCTGTTATCATGGTAAACATTCAATTTTAACAACACATCTCCTCACACGAATCTCGTTGATACGGCAATAATATTTCGATCATTGAAAATTTACGTAAGCGAGATAATTGTCCAGAATATTGACATCAAAGCAATTAAAATCAACATTGTATGTATCCATAAACTTAAAGAACTCTTTAGTTAAAGGAGATGCAAAGCACTTGATTTGCTCGAAATTGTTCAAAGATAAAAAAAAAAACGCAAATACTAATTTTAAGTAAAAAAAAAAAGTGTCTTTCTATTAACGATGCACAACACAAATTGTACCATATCCATTTCTGAAAAGAAATGTTTTCTGTTTTTCTTAAAAGAAAAAACACCAATAATTTTTCTCAAATGTATTATTGAAAGAGATGTTGAAATTCTTTCACTCTGTAACTTTACTGTTTAATCATGTTTGTCCTATTGTATTCCTAATATATATCTATATTTGTTAGGAGTTTCAGAAGGAGCACTCTGGAGAACACGACGATGCGAGAACGGTCATCAAGATAGCAGAGATTTAATAGAAAGCTGGCGATATACCATTCCATGAACGTTGTTTTTTTTCTTTTTTTTTGTAAAGTGCTTCAACAACACCAACAGCAGGAGGCGCAATGGCCCAGTGGTTAGAGCAGCGAACTCGCGGTCGGAGGATCTCGGTTTCGATTCCCAGACCGGGCGTTGTGTGTGTTTATTGAGCAGGGGGTGGTGGCGACCCCTGTTGTACTCTTTCGCTCCAACTTTCTCTCACTCTTTTTTCCTGTTTCTCGTCTCCGACTTCCTACGCATCCGCTGAGCCTGGATGCGCTTTCATCCATCCGTCGATGATCTCGGGGTCGGGGGTTGACCTGCTTTCTCTTCTGCGGGTCTTACGAATAGCAAAGGACCAAGTTTCGGACTTATCCCATCTTGCGAGCTCTGGGACGAAGACCTTTCGCTCAACAGCAGCAACAGCAACATCAACAGCAACACCAACAGCAATTACCTGTATGACTCATAGCAAACTTTATGTAGAATACCTTTCCTGTCTTTATGATATTCAGATCAACACAATAAGTGGTGCAACAAATTCATAGAGATAACGTGTGTCATCTGACACATCTAGGATTTATTGCAGAGACCCCCCCCCCCTCGGTCACGACTGACCATGGGATTGCACCTAGAATATTACCCTTCTAGGCACAAGTCCGGGCAAGGTTGTTTATGAAAGACCAGCAGTCGCCCATGCATACCGGCCTCCCCTCTCCACGCCACCGATGTTATCGAAGGGAAAGGCAAAGGCCGATACAGCTTGGCACCTGTAATGTCGCAACTCATTCCTACAGCTGAGTGAACTGGAGCAACGTGAAATAAAGTGTCTTGCTCAAGAGCACAACACGCAGCCCGGGCCGGGATTCGAACTCAAAACCTCACGATCGTAAGCTCGACGCTCTAACCACTGAGCCATGCGCCTTCACTCACATCTAGGATAATATAGCAGATAATACAAAGTATGTCTATATCATTATTTTTTTTAAATGCGATTCCTTTTCCACAAAAACTAAACCTGTTCTCAACAGGGTCCATATCAGATTTTGTTGTTAAAATGAATCTGCTATAAATAGATTTTACTTCCATAATACACAAAACATTTTAACAATTTTTATGCAATTCCTTACAATAGTAGGGCAGGGTTAAGTTGATTACATTGACCCCAGTGCATATTTTATCGATCCCGAAAGGCAAAGTCGACCTCGGCGGAATTTGAACTCAGAACGTAGCGACAGACGAAATACCCATTTCTTTACTACCCACAAGGGACTAAACACAGAGAGGACAAACAAGGACAGTCAGACGGATTAAGTCGATTATATCGACCCCAGTGCGTAACTGGTACTTATTTAATCGACCTCGAAAGGATGAAAGGCAAAGTCGACCTCGGCGGAATTTGAACTCAGAACATAGCAGCAGACGAAATACCTATTTCTTTACTACCCACAAGGGGCTAAGCACAGAGAGGACAAACAAGGACAGACAAACGAATTAAGTCGATTATATCGACCCCAGTGCGTAACTAGCACTTATTTAATCGAACCCGAAAGGGATGAGAGACAAAGTCGACCTCGGCGGAATTTGAACTCAGAACATAACCGCAGACGAAATACCGCTAAGCATTTCGTCCGGCGTGCTAACGCTTCTGCCAGCTCGCCGCCCTTATTCTGCTGCACCTTCAAACGCTTTCGTACGTTTCAACTAAACAGTTTTTAAATATCTTCATTGTTACAAGGTCAGCGAATTTATTGCATTGCTCAGCGAATTTGTTTTCATACTCGCTCTTTAAATTTTATTATATCTAGCATTAGTGCTTTTAATATAAATTTCGCGTGGGTTTGTCTGTCCCGTAAATCCACTTAAGATAAATTGATCTGAGACATAAAATAGAATTTTGTTACGGTTATTATTGTATATGAATCTCAAGTGAGATATGATATTTATATTAAATGTTACTTTTCAAAAATTGCATAGGATATTTAACATGTGCATATAAACAAAATTGAACTTCGTTTTGTGAAGTATTATATGAACATACGACAGATTTCAGGTTTCAGAAGCTTTATGTTATAATCTGTATTTCAAAATAATAGAAAAAAATAAAGGCCTTTAATATTTTGAAGCGAAAATTAATCCCCGTTCAGAAGTTTGTTATGCGACAAAAACAGTCAATATAAAGACAGGGAAATTGGAAAAGCTCATTTGCCGTGAATAATGTAAAATATATTAATTCCTTTCGCTGTTTGTGGATGCGAAAAAATAGGCCTA
>NC_043014.1:23530987-23533487 GCF_006345805.1 Octopus sinensis | reverse complement strand
CAATGGCCCAGTGGTTAGGGCAGCGGACTCGCGGTCATAGGATCGCGGTTTCGATTCCCAGACCGGGTGTTGTGAGTGTTTATTGAGCGAAAACACCTAAAGCTCCACGAGGCTCTGGCAGGGGATGGTGGTGGTCCCTGCTGTACTCTTTCACCACAACTTTCTCTCACTCTTACTTCCTGTTTCTGTTGTACCTGTATTTCAAAGGGCCGGCCTTGTCACTCTCTGTGTCACGCTGAATATCCCCGAGAACTACGTTAAGGGTACACGTGTCTGTGGAGTGCTCAGCCACTTACACGTTAATTTCACGAGCAGGCTGTTCCGTTGATTCGGATCAACCGGAACCCTCATCGTCGTAACCGACGGAGTGCTTCCACCATTGACAAGGTCCCGCCGTAACTCGCCTGGAGCTCACAACTGCCTCCGTGAAAGATTACACATCAACCAACCTACAGTATCTATCAACAGGAAGATTGAATCATATGACTGTTACCACTGAGGGTATGCTGTGTTAATGAACTTCAACCCACTGGCACCCAACCATCCAGATATACCACCTTAGCATTATCTGCTCTGTACTCAACTGCTTGGCAGCTAAACATTGCTGGCCGTATTAGTCTGATTAGTTCCGCGAAAAGTCTGTGCATTCTTTAGCTGTAGCTTTCTACTAACCCGCGATAACATCCCGCTCTGCTATGTGTGGCTGCAAATGCAATGAACTGATGTTGTTACATAACAATACCTATTTCTTTACTACCCACAAGGGGACAAACAAGGACAGACAAACGGATTGAGTCGATTATATCGACCCCAGTGCGTAACTGGTACTTAATTTATCGACCCCGAGAGGATGAAAGGCAAAGTCGACCTCGGCGGAATTTGAACTCAGAACGTAACGTCAGACGAAATACGGCTACGCATTTCGTCCGGCATGCTAACGTTTCTGCCAGCTCGCCGCCTTAATTCGGCTCATCGCTTTGTTACATAACAATACTGCAAGCTCCAGGCAAAGCGCCGAGAGCAACCAACCAATATCTTGTCCAACAAAGTGAATCTGAGAACGATTCCATACAAATAACACCGCGTGATCTGAGTTGATCAACAGAGGCCTAGCATCTAGAAGCCGTCTTGAATTTGTCTCATTTCCTGTTACTCGATCTCCATATGCCTGACGAGCTATTAACTTGCATGGAAATCAGTCAAGTACTAACTAATTCTGACAGAACTACGTGCATTTTTTTCTTGCTTTTGTGCGTATCTAAATGTGTATGTGTGTGTTTGTGTGTGAGTGTGTACGCGTATGTATGTATGTATGTATGTATGTATGTATATGAGAGTGGATTTGTGAATGTAAATACATACATACGCGCCCACACACACAAACGCATAAACTTCTCCGGTAAGTGTTAGTTGCACGAAATCTTTAGGAATAAAGAAATAATCCAGTTTATGAAAATATACTAGCATTTTGTATATCTTATTCAACGTGAATATACTGCCAAAAATCAAAAGAAGATTGTAGCATTCGGCTTCAGAAAGCTGCTTGTCTAGATGGATAGTACTAACAAATACAAAAGTAAGTCAGTAAAAGACGAAAAACGAGCTGCCAAGGCAACCGAAACATTTCTTTATCATTGCACGTCAAACGCATACTTAGACAAATTTAGTCTTCACTGGTTTATACCATATAAATCAGTGAAGATTAAATTTGTCCGAGTATGTGTTTGACAGTGGATACGTACGACTGGCCAAAAAGTATATTTGGTATTTTGTGGATACTAAACTTTGAACACTCGAGTATAATCCGTTTTTTTTCCCCAAAATTTAAAGGTCAAAATCCCCAGAGCGTACTATATACGAGATTAAAAATGAAAATTATTTTCTAAGCAATGTCAGAGTCTCTATTTGCTGTCCGGCAATGTTTATTCAGACGCATTTTGTGATGTCGGCGCGAAAATACCTTAAGCTAAGCCTGAAAGCAATGAAGTCATAAAAGAATCACCCATAACTTGCAATAAGCAACATTTATTAAACGTTATTACTGTTATTTCTTTATTTTCTGCTAACAAAATGCATAAAAAAGCTACACGTTTGCATTATGTTATATATACAATAATAATAAAGGACGTTACCGTATACAGTTTTACAAACCAAGGACGTTATATAGACCTCCTTGACTCAAGTTAGAGAAGGGGTGCGTATTATACACAAGGTTTAGGTTTTTCAGAGGTACAGCCCCCTAAAAAGCCCCTGCGTATTATACTCAAGGGCGGACTATACTCGAGGATTTACGGTATGTCCATTGTGCATGCTCACTCGTTAGATACTTGACAGTTCAGCGTAGTTTGACACGAACTCGCAACGTGACAGGTTCTACAAGATGTGTGCTTGGGATCACACTGAAAATGGTGAACTAAATTGAACATTATTGACACCTCGTGGGCTTTTTTCTTTTAAGAAAAGGCAAGAAAGTGGCGGAAACTTGCAGGTAAATATTCGT
>NC_043014.1:23510987-23528487 GCF_006345805.1 Octopus sinensis | reverse complement strand
AGAACTAGTAGCACACACAGAGATTGATATGCAACACATTTTGAATGCATTCTCTGATGCTTCCACTGCCTTAGGATTGACAGTTAATCTCAAGAAAACTGTTGTCATGGTAAGCAGTATAGTGTACCAAATATCTATGTGAATGGTAAACAACTTGATGTAGTCGATCAGTTGTCTATCTGGGAAGCACTATTAATAAATATGGCAATGTGGATGATGAAGTTCCCTACAGAATTAGGAAAGCAAGTGTTGCTTTCGGAAGGCTAAAAAAGCGCCTCTGGGGTCGGGGCGACATATGCAGAAAGACAAAGATAAAGGTGTACAAGGCATGTGTGCTCCCTTCTCTATGCCTGCGAGACGTGGGTCGCATATCGATACCACCTTAAACATCTGGAACGTTTCCATCAGATGTGTCTCAGACGGATCTATAGCATTAAGTGGAAGGACCGCATCAGTGATCTTGGAATACTCGAAGGCTCTCGGTGTGTAAGTATAGAAGCTCTTGTGTTAAAGCAAAGGCTCAGATGGAGTGGTCATCTGGTCAGAATGAAGGATTCAAGGATGCCAAAACAACTCTTTTATGGAGAGTTAGCTAAAGGAGAACGACCTCCACATAAACCAAAAAAGAGGCATAAGGACTTGCTGAAGGCTTCCTTAAGAGATGCTTGCATCTCACCTGACACATGGGAAGGCATAGCTATTGATCGTAGCAGGTGGAGAAGGATTGTGTATGAGGGGACAGTCACGTCTGAGAAATCTCGAGTTGCACATGAGAAAGTAAGGAGGGATGTCAGGAAGGGCATCGCTGTTACACTTCCAGAAGGGAAGGGTCTTCCTTTGATTCTGACATGCAATGTCTGTGCAAGACCCTGCCTCAGTAAAACTGGAATCATGAGTCATCTTCGTAGTCATAAAACGAGACAGATGAGTGACAACCTGGCCACTGGTGGTGGTGTAACACACCATACTAATCATATCTGTCGGGCATGTGGAAGGGAGTGTAATTCGGCAGGAAGACTTAAACGACATGCAAAGGTACATGAAGCCCAGTTACAACTACAGCCGGCTATTACCAGTAAAGGTCTTAGTTGCCAATTTTGTACAAGACATTGTAGATCTTTAGCTGGGCTAAAAAGCCGCATTCGATCACAGCATCAGTAACAGTTAAGCTTCGTGCAATGGCCATACTCGATAACGAGGGGGCAGCCATAATGTATGCATGCATGTATGTAGATATATATATGTATGTATGTATGCATACATGTATGTATGTATGTATGTATGTATGTATGTATGTATGTATGTATGTATGTATGTATGCATGCATGCATGTATGTATGTATGTATGTATGTATGTATGTATGTATGTATGTATGTATGCATGTATGTATGTATGTATGCATGTATGTAGATATATATGTATGTATGTATGCATGCATGTATGTAGTTATATACATATATATGTATGTATGTATGCATGCATGTATGGATATATATATATATGTGTGTGTGTATGTATGTATGTATGTACGTATGTATGTATGTATGTACGTATGTATGTATGTATGTATGTATGTATGTATGTATGTATGTATGCCTACGATTATTGAAAGAGTGAAAAGGTTAATGTGTTCTACAAGAGTAAATTTGTATTAAAGAATAAAAACGAAAACATCACTTTGAGAACTTCATCGTAGACAAAAGAAAATATTACCATTTCAGGTTCAGTAGTTTAAAGTATGATTTGCTGAAGCAACTGTTGGGGAAAATAAATTGAAATAAATTTAATTATTCTTTCATGGTATCAGTTCTTGAAATTCACGTTTTCCTCACAAACTCATATGGTGCTGGTAGTTGGTTTCCTTCTGATGGCTACTGAGTAGTAGTAGTAGTAGTAGTAGTAGTAGTAGTAGTAGTAGTAGTAGTAGTAGTAGTGACAATTTTGTTAGAAGTAGTAGCCCTGTTCCTTGCTGGTAATGTTGGTTTTTCACGAGTGACTGTTAGTAGCAACAGGAGTATTGGTAGCAGCCTTCGTACTTGTGGTTGTATCATTCCTAGTAAGAAGCAGCAGGTCGATAAATTAAGTACCAGTTGAGTACTGGGGTCGCTGTAATTGACTACCCCTTTCCTCCAAATTTCAGGCCTTGTGCCTATATTAGAAAGGATTATTATTATTATTATTATTATTACTTTTTTTTCTTCTTTCAAATTTGCTTCCATTTCTTGCCGAGTGTCTTCCCGACTCCTAGGGTAAAGAGACTCATAGTATACATTGGTAGGCCATTAAACCAAACTCAGTAGTTCGTTCATTTTTTTTTTTTTTTTTTTTAAAGTTAAATTAAAATTACGAGCAGCAACAGTTCTCACATCGACAATGCTCTTTCAATACGTGTGATGACCAGTTAAGACAATCTTTTGCACTTCTTGCAGGGATGGTAAGCCAGGGATCATTCTCATATAATTTCGGTTCCCTTCTTGATCATTCCTAGTGCTCCTACGATCACTGGTATTGTAACCGCCTTGAGATGCCACATTTTCTCAATTTCAATGAGTAGGTCTTTATATTTTCTGAGCTTGTCAAACTCTTTCGCTGAGATATTATGATCACAGGGATGCTCATGTCGATCAATAAGCAAACTTTATTGTTTTGGTCTTTCACAACGATATCTGGTTTATGGCTTGATGGTTCGGTCTGTATGTACTGGAAAGTCCCACAGAATGGTTACATTTTCTCCTTCAGTTACAGCCTCGGTGGTTGATTATACCACTTGTCGGCAGTTTTGATATTGTAATGCCGACTTATTAGCCAGTGGAGATATTGGCCAACTCTGTCATTTCTTAATTTATTTTAATTATATTTTAATTTAATTTATTATTATTATTATTATTATTATTATTATTATTATTATTATTATTATTATCATCATTATTATTATTATTATTATCATTATTATTATTATTATTATTAGTAGTAGTAGTAGTAGTAGTAGTAGTAGTAGTAGTAGTAGTAGTGGGAGTGACTTGTTCTTGTCCCTCGGTCGTAAGAATATGGATAGTGGTCGTAGCAGTAGTGATGGCAATAGTGACCGAATAAGTAGAAGCCATGGTATTAGTAAGAGCATCAGCAGTGTCAGTAGAATCAATTGTAGTTTAGTCACGCTTTTTGTTGTGATGTGCAATCGGCAAATTGGTACAAGGGGAAGATCGTAAAATTTGGTGGCTCCTTATATACACCTGCGTCTATATTTTCACTGAATTCTTTTTGCCTGTATTCCGGTATTTTAATTTGGATCTATTCAGTGTTATGTGTTATCTTTTGGATATTTTTGTTTGTCCTAAGTAGTTTTCTCTTTTTCTTGACCATGTTTAGATTTAGTTTTCCGATGTGAAGTTAATTTTCATTGTGAAAAATTGTTCATGTCAGAAACGGATTTTAGACATGATATATATCACAATTGAATCTTGGGCATTTTTACTGTTGGTCCTGTTATTATTGGGAGAAGTTTGGCCTTTGTTATTTATTCATTTATTTTTTTGTAGGGACCGTCTTCTGCTTTTTATGATGTTATGTTTTTGGAAGATTTGGTTCCTTTTTCAATGTCAATGTATTCTGAGATATGATGGTGAAAGCTTCATTGTCTTCAGAATTAGAGGTGAAAAAATATAAGACTTTCAATTCTGATATTTTTTCGGTGGGGTTGGGGCTTGTTTTAGTTCCTGGATGTTGAATTACTTATTGATTAAGAATAGTTGATAACTCCTGTATTGAAGCGTCATTAGTTCCTGAAGTTTTATGTCACATATGTTTTTATATGACACAATTGTGCACATCTTTTTGGCTAAGTTATAACGGACATTTCTCTTGGTGTGTCTTGGATGGCACAAATTGAAAGGCAAATATTGTTATCCTATTTAGTTGGTGACTTTTTTTTAAGGTATCTAAAAATGGGGGTTGGTTTTTGTTATGTCGCACGTTCGGATGCCTTCTACTCAACTCTTCTGTACTCTCTCCGCTACTCAACTGTTCTCTTGACATCTATGCTTCTCCATCTATATCTATGTATTGGGCTAGCCTGCTTCATCGTCTGGGGGCGTCAACACAAACGTTTTGACAATATTCCATGGTGAACTGCATATCTTTGCTAACTCCATCAAGAAGTGTTTTGAACTCTTTTAGTTTTGCTATGCTTTTATTCCATTGAATGAAGTAATCATTGAAATATGCTTTCTAGTTTTCTTCTATACATTTAAAGGGATTACTCCCATATTTTTGTAATGATTTTTAGTACATCATAATCACTGGATTGTAATAAGTTTACAAAGACGTAGGCTGTTTTCATCCTCATCATTTCCAAGGATCTTATGAATAAAAGATTTCAATGTATTCACTAGAATACATTTCAGTTCTTGTTATTGATTCATATTCAATGCATTGTAAAAGATTCCTTGCATCGAATGATACCGTGATTTTCACTGAATGCTTTCGGAAAATGGCTTAATATATCTAACTCGTCTCTTATGAAACTTCCTTTATTCAAATATTCCTCGCGATTTCGCAATTAAAGCAATTTGATTGTTGTCAGGTTATTACAGAGTTGATTTACAACAACACCTAAGAGAGAAATTAGTAATTGAGGAGCTAAAATTCATTCTAGGGAATATCCGCTTTATCCTTAATGATACTTTTATCGATAAAAATTAGGGACGCGATAAGGACAAAAACAGCTGCTACTACTACTAATAGCTACTCCTTCAAACCAGTATTCCCAGTAAGGAATAACAATAACAGCCTCTTCTTAAACTGTCACTACTACTTTTACAACCCAAAACCCATCAGGAGAAATCCAAGTAACAGGACCTTGTGAATTTTGTCAGGAAAACATTTCAAGAATTGATATCATGAATGATTTTTTATTTGTTTTTTATGCGGTATATTTCCCTTCACTCACTGCATGAATAGATTATCTTAAAAACCGATTGAAACCAGTAGCATATTTTGATAAAAGAAATAAATACTTTCTTTTTGTAAACAATATATATATATGTATATATATATATATATATATATATACTCACATATATATGCATATACATATCTATCTGTATATTTATATTTATATATATATATGCAAACATACAAACTGAGAAAGAGAGAGAGAGACAGTGACAGAGACAGAGAGAGACAGAGAGAAACTAATCTTCCTGGAGTAGACACCTCCTGAATGCATTCATTAGCCAAGAAGCCATGCGAACTCACACGCAGAGATGCGCATTTATAAGTCCGTATGTCAACATGGATTCCTAGTTTATAGATTCAGCACCTGGAGGTCTACCCGTAACAATTGCACAAATCTGAAATCGTGGTAACCGCGGGAGTTTTTTATGATACTTTGCTCAAATGGCCAGAAGTACAAATTCAGACCATGTTGTAACACATTTAGTCTTCGACCAGCAAAATATGATCTAAGAAGTGTAACAATTGAAGTACAAGTATAGAGAGCAAACAAGTTAGATATCGGTTGTGTTGTACTGTGTCGTATATTACTACCGCCTCTTGCTGTCCCAGGATGGCTTTGACCGGCTTTGACCAGCTTATATGCAATGGTACCATAATTTGCATAACAATGCCATCACTGTCTCTGGACGGCTTTGACCGGCTTTGACCCACTTTTTTATTGACCCTTGTTGCAAGCGACCCTTGTTAGTTATCCTTATTGGTCAGCGTTATCAGTGATGCAGTTCTTTCATTTATCAACTATGGTATAGGCTGGAGAATTATATTTAATCTATTCAGAAATTGGATGACAAACATTGACAATAATTGACATTTTGAAACTTCTTTAATTTTTGAATAAGCATCAATAGTAAGGTTCTTTTCATGTTGGTTTGAGATTAAATGTTGCTGAGCAGGAATTAAATTATCAATCAAATCGTTTTTCTCCAGACGAAATCTGTGGAACATGATATGGTAATAAGTTTCTTCATATTGAGGTCATTCTCCAAGAAGAACATGTTCGTTTATATCATGAGCCAACATAACTTTCTTTCAAACGGCTTTTAAACATCAAATTAGAATTCCTGAGTAGCATTTCGTTTATCATTGAAATGACATTAGAAAAATTGTACATGTCGTTATCAAAATAGAAAATTGGTAAAACAACATTTGTAGTGAAAAAAAAAGAGTAATAACAAAAATTTTATTTCAGCAAAAACGGGGAAAACAAAACTCATCGGGGGAAGTTTCGAGAAGGTATGTTCAGGTGAAGCTTTACAAAGAATAAATCATTAAAAATCGACGGTAAAAATATAACTACAGAAAATCATATGAACTTTTCATACGACAAATTTTTGCACGATAAATTTTCTTTATGCGTATAAAGAATTATTAATGTTATGTTAAGTCTTGTTTATCAGATGTTCTTCAATTTTATGATATATATATATATATATATATATATATATATATATTGATTTTATTCACCTTACTTCGAGCTGTGCTGATAATAGCGGACTGACTTGGTGCTTCAACTTAAGTACCTAATTCAACTGAATCTCAATTATTTCTTATACATACATAAATATATATATACATATATATATATATATATATATACATACATATATATATATATATATAATATATATATATATTATATATATATATGTATGTATTTATGTATACATATATATACATATAAATACACACACACACACACACACATATATATATATATATATATATAATATATATATATATATATATATATATATATATATATATATATATAATATATATATAATATATATATATACATATATGTATAGATCGTTTTAGACCTTGTGTTTAGTAACCACACTAACACTCTACACAATACTACAGACGGAAAACTCTTCTTCCAGTCCATGACATGCTTCTTTGTAACCGAGATTCCAGTAGCCGAAAGCCAAACCTAGTGACCTCTCTCCAGCCCACCCATTTGATACCATGTATCTCTATGATGCTGTCTTGGACGAATCATGAATGAGCTATCACATGTTGACTGGTCTTTCACACAGGCACACCCCAACTCCAGCATCAAAATATCGTGGCAGATCTTTGTTGACACCGTCATAAACATGTGTGCTAAACACACCCCACCAAGACCTTTGAAGAAAACTAAGTGCAGAATTTCCCAAAACAGAAAAACTATTATCAGAGAAATAAAAGAACAAACAAAAAAATTTATGTGTGCCAACAGCCACACATAAATTCGACGGCTATCACCCTACTCGAATCAAAAACATATAACCTCCAAAAATACATGATGATCATCATCAATAATCAAAGAACAGCTGAGGAGAAATGGACCGTTGAGAAAATCAAACTTAACCCCAAAGTGTTCTCTTTTACGAAAAACCACAAGGTCGCTGTCTCCACTGTTGGCCCTCTAATTAATGAAAATATCACTCTTCAAGATAATGCCAAAACCATGAATTAGTGCAGAAACAGTACTGCTCTGCTTTTAGCAATCCTGATATGGCCGATCTGGACTGTGTAAGTGATGTTAAATCTTCAACACATTATATCGAAGGTATGGCGCCTCTGATGTCTTAGTTGCAATAAATTAAATTAAACACCGTTCAGCAGTAGGCCCTGAAATGTTCCTTGCCTGTGTCCTAAAAGTGTGTCGACACTAATTTGCATCCCCTCTTGTTAATCTGTGGAGGAACTCACTGGATGCTGGCTATATTCCTGAAAACCTTCAACCCCAGTTTGTTGTCCCTGTTTTCAAAAAGGGAAACAAGTCCCTTGCAGTGATCTACCCTTCGATATCACTCACCTCTTATATCATCAAGGTATTTGAGAGGATGGTGAGATCACTCATAACCCACTTTCTTGAAAGCAACAGACTGTTGAACCCCAATCAACATGGGTTCCGTAATGGAAAGAAGTGCCTAACACAGCTCCTGCATCAGTTTGATGACATTTTGAGAGCTCTGGGACAGGGCTGGAATATTGATGTCATCTCCCTTGATTTCAGCAAGACCTTTGACAGGGTTCATCATAAGATCCTTTTGAAAAAACTATCCAACATTGGTGTTTCTGGAAAGTTATTACAATGGATCAAGGGTTTCCTGACAGGCAGAACTCAACACGTTGTAGCCGAGGGAGTAAAATCAAGCCCAGCCAAAGTCAGTAGTGGTGTTCCACAAGGCACTGTGTTGGGCCCATTTCTTTTCATCATCTATATCAATGAAATTACCGACAACATCAAGTACAGTAACATAAAAAAATCTTTGCAGATGATTCCAAGATCCAGAAGGTCATCAATGAAGTGGGTGACCGGACATGCCTTCAGTCAGATGTACTGGCTGTCATTCAATGAGCGGCAAAGAATAATATGCTACTGAACAAGGATAAATTTGAATTAGTCCGTTTTGGAAAAGAGCATACCCTGAAACTCCCATACTCATTTCCTTCAGGTGAAACTCTCATGACATCCAACAACATCAGAGACTTGGGAGTAATTGTGGACAACAACATAAGCTGGGCTGCTCATATAAACAGCAAAACTGATATGGCCACAGAATGCATTCCTGAACTTTCTAGTTGAGAGATATCCACACCATTATCAATACCCTTCTCAACTTTTGCCCGACCCCACTTTGAATTCTGTTGTCCATATATATATATTATGGACCCTGTATATATATATATATATATATATATATATATATATAATATATATATATATATATATATATATATATATAATATATATATATACATACATATACATATACACACACACACACACACACACACGCACATATATATATATATATATATATATATATATATATATATGCATATATATACATATACATATATATATATTACATACATAGATATACACATAATATCTGCACATATATATATATACATATACATATACAAACATATATATACATATGTATATATACATACATATACATATACATATATATATATACATATATATATATATATATATATATAATATATATATATATATATATATATATATATATATATATACACATACATATATATATTCATGCATATATATATGTGTGTGTGTGTTTGAGTACACAGGTGCGTAAGGTATTTGTGGACACACCTTTTGGTCACTGCTGCGTTTTTTGTTAACATTGTATAATCTTTGTTTCAGAAAATAATAATGGCAGACCTTCAGCTTACTCAAGAAACGAAGGGACATGTGGTTATTGTGGTTATTAAGGCTGAGCACAGGGATTTAGAAATATGTCAGCTTATTTATCACGCAAAACGAAAATTTGTTTGTTTCTCTCCCGCTCATTTCCGAGATCACCGATACAAATCTATTTCCCAACAAATATACAAGCACACTAAAGCTCACACACACACACACACACACACACACACACATTTATACGTATAAGTTCAGAATACAGCTGTCGATTCTGTTCAAGCATAAGTTACACAATTTTTACAAGTGTTTCATTGGCGTATACATGTATGTTATGCAGTAATCGTAACAAACACCGTTGTAAAATCACCCTCCATGCTGGATCATCAGAAAAAAAAACCGTAATTAACTCTCTCTCTCTCTAACAAGGGAATATAAGTTTCCACTTCTATTCTGACCTTGGTTATACACTCTGTAATCTATTCACATGAATATAATAGCAAACGAAATGCGGAAAACAAATGTTAATTTGTAACCGATTTGACGATCATTTATACGTGGATTTACATGGATTTACATGGAGATTTTATGTAAAAGTTAACAGTTACACTGTTTCATTTGAAATAGCAATTTCCCCGTATCAGGATGCATGGGTGTGTATGCATCTATTTGTGTGTGTATGGTATGTATGTGAGTGTGTATGCTTGTATCATTGTGTGTGTGTGTGTGTGTGTGTGTGTGTGTGTGTGTGTGAGTGAGGTCATACTTCTCCCGTCATCGTTTTTTAATCCTTCCTGTCATTTATCTATTTTCGCCACTATTTTTTGTTCGCTGTTTACTTTCGTTCATTCTCATCTTGTTCTCTCTCTCTCTCTCTCTCTCTCTCTCTCTCTCTCTCTCTCTCTCTCTCTCGTGCCTGCTCCTGTCAATCATCTCTCCTCCTCAGGTAGTATATACAAGCCTTTCAGTTTTCACATTCTCTCTGTATAGATATTTCTAGTTCTTCTGCCTTCCTTTCTGCAACCAATAAACTTTAATTGACAAAAAACAAATACACACAGACATATACACACACATACTTCAAAAACGCAAGAACATCGAAAATAAACGGTAGCATTTCATATGTATATGTGTGTCTGTCTTTGTCCCCCATCATCGTTTTTTAATCCTTCCTGTCATTTATCTGTCCCCCCCCCCTATCTTCGTTCATTTTCATCTTGCATTTCATGTATGTTATGCAGTAATCGTTGTAAAATCACCCTCCATGATGGATCATCAGAAAAAACCGTAATTAACTCTCTCTCTCTCTCTCTCTCTCTCTCTCTCTCTAACAAGAGACTATAAAAGTTTCCACTTCTATTCTGACCTTGGTTATACACTCTGTAATCTATTCACATGAATATAATGCCAAACGAAATGCGGAACACAAATGTTAATTTGAACCCGATTGCCGATCATTTATACATGGATTTACATAGAGATTTATGTAAAGGTTAACAGTTACACCGTTTCATTTGAAATAGCAATTTCCCCGTATCAGGATGCATGGGTGTGTATGCATCTAACGTTTCTGCTAACGTTTCTGCCAGCTCGCCGCCTTACAAACTTACATTTATTCATTATTACTCTAGGTACAAGGCCCAAAATTTTAGGGGAGGGGGACCCCGAAAAGATTAAAGGCAAAGTCGACCTCGGTAGAATTTGAACTCAGAACATAAAGACATACGAAACATTGCTAAGCACTTTACACGGCGAGCTAACGTTTCTTATTTCTTTATTGCCCACAAGGGGCTAAACATAGAGGGGACAAACAAGGACAGACAAACGGATTAAGTCGATTACATCGACCCCAGTGTGTAACTGGTACTTAATTTATCGACCGCCGAAAGAATGAAAGGCAAAGTCGACCTCGGTGGAATTTGAACTCAGAAAGTAAAGACAGACGAATTACTGCTAAAGACAGTGGAATTTGAACTCAGAACATAGCGGCAGACGAAATGCCTATTTCTTTATTACCCACAAGGGGCTAAACATGAAATATTGCTAAGCACTTTACCCGGCGAGCTAACGTTTCTTATTTCTTTATTGCCCACAAGGGGCTAAACATAGAGGGGACAAACAAGGATAGACAAACGGATTAAGTCGATTACATCGACCCCCAGTGCGTAACTCTGTACTTAGTTTATCGACCCCGAAAACATGAAAGGCAAAGTCGACATCGGCGGAATTTGAACTCAGAACGTAACGGCAGACGAAATACTGCAAAGCATTTCGCCCGGCGTGCTAACGATTCTGCCAGCTCGCCGCCTTATAGATTTATATTTATTCTTTGCATAATTGTTTAACATGTAGTTCAGAGGTAGTTCTTCCTAAAGAAGACCAGGTATTCAACTCTTTTAGTGACGAACATTAGCAAGGGATTTTGATAGTAAAATCGTTCTTATTATAACGGAAGTAAATGTATACACTTGACACCAAACTCTTCAGATATTTTCGCTTTTTTGCATAAATTATAAATATTAATTGCTCCAAAGTATTTATATAGCAATTATTCTTACGATATAATACAAGTCTAGATGTATGTGTACGCTATATTATCCCATTTATTTAAAACGACTTTTAGATGTGTGTATATATGCATGTGAGTGCGTGTGCATGTGTGTGTATATGTATATGTATATGTGTGTATGTATGCATGTATATGTGTGGCTGTGTGAGAGTATGCATACAGTCATACACACACGCACACACACACACACACACACACATATATATGCACGAAAATATATGTATGTGTGTATATATATATATATTCTTTTATTCTTTTGTTTCAGTCATTTGAATGCGGCCATGCTGGAGCACTGCTTTTAGCCGAGCAAAACGATCATCGGATGTCAAGCGATGCTGGTGAACAAAGACAGACACACAAATACATATATACATACATACTTACATACATACATACATACATATATATATAATATATATATATATATATATATATATATATATATATATATATATATACATATGTGTATATATGTATATATAACTATAGAATATATATAGATAGATAGATAAGTTTCTTTATTGGCCACACAGGGCTGCACACAGATGGGACAAATTACAAGGTAGAGCTTTTCTTTTGGGGGATGAAAAAAAAAGGAAAAGAAACAAAAAAAAAGAAAAAAGAAGAAAAAAGAGGAAAAAGGGGAAGAGGTAAAAAATGATCAATAGGGATCGTGTATCACAGTGTCATAATGTACGGTGTAAAGGGGGAAGCAGATAAGGTTTGTCCGTGGGAAGAAAAGCCTACGAAAAAGACCACGGTAACCTCGATCAATATTGTTATATGTTACCACATTTGTTTGCAAGTGGGTAACCCTCTGTTTTCAATTTCTGGGTTCATAGGATTATGCTCAAGGTGGCTTCGTCATTCATACGTGCCATCCTTGCTACATTCACCCATCTTTTTTAAAATATTCGCTAGACAAAACTTGCCTCTCTACTCTCACTTTCCTTTTCAAGTGGTACTTGAAGAAGTTGATGAGAGATTGACCAGAGAGGAAAGTGTTTGTCTCCAATCCTTTCAGACGCGTCCACCAGATACATTCTTTCGCCATAGCCACAAGGATGATGAAAATAGCTCTTCCTTCCCGTTTGAAGGAAGTAGGCGTGACAATATTGACGATAGACTCAGCTGATAAACCGACTCGTCCCACACGTGACAGCAGTTGTTCGACAAAAGCCCACAGGTCGGAAATTGTTGTACACTGCACGAGTGCGTGCAGAACGGTTTCGTCGCTCTGACCGCATCTCGGGCAGGTCGGCCCCGTGTTTCTCGAGCCGTGTCTGTAGAGCTTATCCCGAACGGGTAGCGCTTCTCGGTAGCACTGCCAGGCCAGGGATCTCTGGAAGTTGTCCATGGGCCCTGGCCCGAAAGTCGTCTCGAACAGGCGGGTCAAGTATTCCTCGTTGACGTCCAGGTCCGCCCCGAGCTCGTCGTCGTACCTCCCCTCCACTAATCCCCTATAGAATGCTTTGGTTGTGATGGAGTCACTCAGGGTCGACCCGGGACGGCATAGTTGCTTGAGAGCAACACGACACTCGCGGTGCCAGATAGATAGATAGATAGATATCGTCGATAGATAGATAGAGCTCGTCGTCGTACCTCCCCTCCACTAATCCCCTATAGAATGCTTTGGTTGTGATGGAGTCACTCAGGGTCGACCCGGGACGGCATAGTTGCTTGAGAGCAACACGACACTCGCGGTGCCAGATAGATAGATAGATAGATAGATAGATAGATAGATAGATAGATAGATAGATAGATAGATAGATAGATAGACAGACAGACGGATTGATAGACAGACAGACAGACAGACAGACAGACAGACAGACAGATAGATAGATAGATAGATAGATAGATAGATAGATAGATAGATAGATAGACAAACAGACAGACAGACAGGCAGACAGACAGACAGATAGATAGATAGATAGATAGATAGATAGATAGATAGATAGATAGATAGATAGACAGACAGACAGACAGACAGACAGACAGACAGATAGCTAGATAGATAGATAGATAGATAGATAGATAGATAGATAGATAGATAGATAGATATTGTCACAATGAGGATGTTTTAACCTCATATAAGGATTATTTTTATCCAAGAAATACTGGTTTAATACATTATACCTTGAAGAGATATTTCTTCACAGAATATTCTATACAAAATATTGTAAAATATCAAATATTGTTATCGAGCTGAGAATAGAGAGATCTAATGGTTACAAATTAATTAATTAATTAATTAATTAATTAATTAATTGAGAACTAAGTATGTTAATTAATTGATAAATTAATTTGTATCCATTGGATGTTTCCCTTATATCCATTAGATGTTTCAGTCATTCAGCTCTGCAGCTATGCTGGAGCACCGCCTTTAGTCGAACAAACCGATCCCAGGACTTTCTATCTATAGGCGCAGGAGTGGCTGTGTGGTAAGTAGTTTGCTAACCAACCACATGGTTCCGGGTTCAGTCCCACTGCGTGGCACCTTGGGCAAGTGTCTTCTGCTATAGCCTCGGGCCGACCAATGCCTTGTGAGTGGATTTGGTAGACGGAAACTGAAAGAAGCCTGTCGTATATATGTATATATATATATGTGTGTGTGTATATGTATGTGTGTTTGTGTGTCTGTGTTTGTCCCCCTAGCATTGCTTGACAACCGATGCTGGTGTGTTTATGTCCCCATCACTTAGCGGTTCGGCAAAAGAGACCAATTGAATAAGTACTGGGCTTACAAAGAATAAGTCCCGGGGTCGATTTGCTCAACTAAAGGCGGTGCTCCAGCATGGCCGCAGTCAAATGACTGAAACAAGTAAAAGAGTAAAAGAGAGAAAGAGAGAGTAAGCTTAACACTTATTCTATCGGTCACTTTTTGCCGCTAAGTTACGGGGGCGTAAATATACACCAACATCGGTTGTCAAGTGGTGGGGCGGACAAACACGGACACACAAACCTATATATATATATATATATATATATATATATATATATCACGTGACCGACCAGACCATCAGATGCTGCTACACATCGCTGGTCACAATGCGTTCGCATTGTTTTAGCCTTCGAATGACGCCACCCCGCTGGCTAAGCGAGCAGGCCAACAGAAGAAAGAGTGAGAGAGAGAGTGGTGAAAGAGAACAGCAGGGATCACCCGACCCCCCCCCCTGCCTGAGCTTCGTGGAGCTTTTTAGGTGTTTTCGCTCAATAATAAACACTCACAACACCGGGTCTGGGAATCGAAACTGCGATCCTTCGACCGCGAGTCCGCTGCCCTAGGATCGCGGTTTCGATTCCCAGACCGGGCGTTGTGTGTGTTTATTGATAGATAGTTCCACGACGCTCCGGCAGGGGGGGGGTGATCCCTGCTGTACTCTTTCACCACTCTTTCTCTCACTCTTTCGTCTGTTGGCCTGCTCGCTTAGCCAGCGGGGTGGCGTCATTCGAAGGCTAAAACAATGCGAACGCATTGTGACCAGCGATGTGTAACAACATCTGACGGTCTGGTCGGTCACGTGATCACGTGATATATATATATATATATATATATATACGACTGACTTCCTCAAGTTTCCGTCTACCAAATCCACTCACAAGGATTTGGTCGGCCCAAGACTATAGTAGAAGACACTTGCCAAAGGTGCCACGCAGAGAATGCAACACAGTAACACATAATGTGACTACACTACAACTAACTAACTAATCGCTTCCGACTTAGCCTAAATTTTAAATAGTATTTTACCATGCTTCTTATTCTTATCCACCCTTATGCTCAGCCCTTCCTCCTCAACATATGGCTCGGGCTTTTGTGGATCTCTGTGGGACTCTTACAGAGATAGCATCCATATAATCGAAGCAGTTTTCGTTCTCAACGGAGCGCCACTGCATGGTGCCAAAGATCCCAAAATCACCATCAAAATAAAGGACCAGATACTGCAACAGCTTGGGTTTTAGAGGACCACAGCTCTTCAATATCCTTCCTAAATGCCTGAGCGACCTGCATGGTGTGGATGTGGGGTTTCTTTAAAACTAAACTGGATCTCTTCTTGTCAGGGATCCCGGATGAACCTACCTCTCGGCAGGTACATATAAGAAAAGGGTCCTTATCAAGGATAATATATTTATAATAATAAATAATATAATAAATAATAAATAATATAATAAATAAATATAATAGATATAATAAATAATATAATAAATAATAAATAATATAATAAATAAATATAATAAATATAAACAAATATAATAAATATAATGAATAATATAATAAATAATAAATAATATAATAAATAAATATAATAAATATAAATGAATATAAATAAATATAATAAATATAAAAAATAATATAATAAATAATAAAATAATATAATATATTTATAATAATATTTATGAGTTTGAGGTAACATAAAAATAGTGTCGAAAATTTCTTGTTATAAAGAATGCGTTTTAACAGTTCCGCTATACATCAGCAAAACATGGATTATCAACAACAACACTAAACTTCCATTAAACATATCTTCAACATATCCATAAAGGATATTAGCTGGACGTCTCAGATTCCAGTTATTTCGAGTATCAAAGTTCTTGAGAGAACGTTATTTCCAAATCTTAGAGGTAAAAGTTCAAAATCTTAGAGGTAAAAGAACTGTTTCAGTTGATCTGATCAGGTTGTTTCCATGAGCGAGTGACAATTTCTGAACTAAATGTTCTTTGAGAAATTACGGGAAGACAAATGCAATTTTTCAAAACCGAAGCTCGGATGTAAAGTTTCTTTCTAAATCCTTTCGATTAAAAATAGACGCAGGTGTGGTTGTGTGGTAAGACGAAGTTTACTTTCCGGCCATATGGTTCCGGGTTCAGTCCCGTTGCGTGGAACCTTGGGCATGTGTCTTGTACTATGGCCTCGGGCATGGTGAGTGGATTTGGTTGACAGAAACTGAAAGAAGCCCGTCATATATATATATATATATAATAATAATAATAATAATAATATCAAAGAGTAATCAGAAATATTAGAAATTTCCATTACCAGTGGCCTAGCGTATAAATAATTTAGTCAATAGACTATATATCATTCATATAAATACAGTGTACATTTAAACACACAAGAGGCATCCATCAGAGACTTCGCCTAGCAAATTATTTTATTTGCTAAAAAAAGTTTGAAACCATTGGTCCAGGAGTTAGATAGTAAATGTTTTTATTTTTCATTCCCTTCGAAATTTTATACCTAATAGTGGTTTGGAATTTAACTGTTCTCTCTAGCGTGCAAGGAGTCCTATGATGGATGCCTCTTTTGTGTTTAAATATACACTGTATTTATTTATATATATATATATATATATGTATATATATATATATGTATATATATATATATATATATATATATATATATATATATATATATATATATATGTACAGGGGTTGGACAAAATAATGGAAACGCCTAAAAATTTCAAACAAATTTTTTTTCATATGGGGTAGGACCGCCCTTGGCAGTAATAACAGCTTGAATTCTATGAGGTATGGACTTGTACAAAGTTTGCATTGTTTCCAAAAGAATTTTTGTCTATTCTCCAGTTTCTGTAGTGATGATGGCGGAGGATATCGAGTATAATCCGCTTTTTTTCCCAAAATTTAAAGGTCAAAATCCCTAGTTTTTCCTAAAATGCACCATGAATGTTCAATAATATTGAGATCTGGGGACTGTGGTGTCCAGATAAGATGTTCAACCTCA
>NC_043014.1:23475023-23497523 GCF_006345805.1 Octopus sinensis | reverse complement strand
TACTTTTTCATGTTGCTCTGGAAGTGCCGGCATTCGTCGTCTGCACCTGTTAAAAGATATCACAATGGCTCAGGTGGGTTGTCCAAAATGGAAAGGAGAACCTTTGCATTTGAACAGTACATACCAGATGGTTCTCCAGGCTATTTCCTTGCATTGCAGAATGGGCAAACTTTTTGCATAGAGGAAATCATCAAGTTGGGGTGTTGGGCGTAATCACAATCATGATTATAATCAAATGCTTCCCTTAACCATCGTGTACTGCACGGAACAGATAGACCCTGCTGGAGGGTTCATCAGGCGGAAGAAGCTGCAAAGCGACTTTGTCTTTCTTCATTGGCTTCAGCATTGTGAACAGCAGCTGCAGAGGCTGTGTTGCTGGACTGTTGTTAAGTACGTTGCTGTTCAGATTTGTTAGCTCGCGCAGATGCAGTTAAAGCAGCATTACGTGACCGCTGTCATGAATGCTGTTCTGGTGTTTCAGCAGCTCGGGTTGATGCTGTTGAGGCTGCATTGCTGGACTGTCATTGAGAACGTCGCTGGTTCAGGTTCGGCAGCTCATGTGGAAGCCCTTGATGCCGCATCATGGGACCAGCATAGTGCTCGTTGACCTTCTGTTGCATCAGCCCATGCAGCAGCAGTCGCTTTGGTGTTTCGAAGCAGGCGCAGGCTATGCTGTTCGTCCGTTTCAGCAGCATTTCAAGATCTGTGGTCAGTGCGCTGGTCTTCACTCTCAGATGCTCGAGCAGCAGCTTGTGAAGCTGTTTTGCATAGCTGACGAATGGTATGCCAGTAGTTGAATGGGGACACAAGTGACACCGGTAATGGATGGTTAGTTGTTCCGTTGGGCTGACTCCTTGACCTCCTTCTTGCTTGTCGAACCGCTTCCTGTGTTCTGCGTCCAATGAAAGGTCTTTCCTTTGGTGGCATTTATCTAGAAAGAGAGTGTAAGAAGGGCAGAAATAACAGAAAGTCTTATTAAAGCGGAGTTAATGAGTTATTGTGCACAATGGGTAGCAACCGTTTAAACTGTAAAGGGTATATCTTTGCAAAAGAAAAGTAAGTGAAAGCCAAATAGTGGCTATGACCAACTTACCATGAGGGAAGTAGGTGGAAGGCAGAGTAATCGAATGGTTGGATTTTTTTCTGAAATGTGGGATTCACAGCACTGTCCTAATCAGGAGGACTTCTAAGAAAGTTTCAAGAAACGAATGGACAGGCTGTTGCAAAAGGGAAATCGATCCCATAAGTCAAATAATCTGGAGGGACACATGAACACGTACATAAGGGATGGCTAATTGCCTGAGGTCATGAGAAGGGGGGGAGTTATACAATGGAGATCGTATCACGGTTGAACTGCAATAAGGGGCTGACCTGTCAACAGTAACCCACTAATGCCGGTCCGCCTTTTCCCACTGTATGAAATGCGTAATTCTGTAGTATAATGTAGCCCAGGGTCTCCTCAAGGAAAAGATAGCAATGAAAGGTAAGACATCCATCGGAAGCTGGAAAGTGGCCTGTCTCTGCTATAGGACGTTTGAATGTCACATGGGCGCCATAGTAGTAATGTTTTAGTAGCAGTCTTACCACCGAGTCTAACTTAAAATTGATTATTGGGAGAAGCTACCGGAAATCCCATGAAACATCAACATATAAATACTGCAATGTTTTGCTGATTCCATACACAGTGTATCGAGTTAAGTGCAATGTAAATCGGTACATGGGTGGACTGCATTAACTGAGTTCAAATATCGCCTGACTTTGGTCCACTTTGAATGCAGTAAGCAAAAATGCAGTATTTTCGTTGTTGAAGTTTCAAGGGATTTACGGTACTGCAGTCAGTCAGTGGGTTTCAAAACCTTGAAGTGTTTTTCAATGTGGAAATGCAGTGATCCACGTCTAGGAATGAACAGTGTCTAAGAATGGATTTGGGTGCACAATTTTAAACATTGGACTTGGCAAGAACTAAAAAGTTACTGCTCCAAATGGCGTAGTTTAGCATTAGTATGTCTGAATAAAAGTTTGGCAAAGGAAGTTTGTAACATAGTAGTGCACTGAGCCCTGGCAAAGGATGACTTTTGCTTAATTAAGTGCGCCATGTTACAACCTGGTGGCCAACACGAATTCACAGAATCAACGTGGATAGGGTGAATTTAAAACAACACCACACCATGAATTTTTTGTAAAATTATTATTAATTGTCAACATAAAAACAGCTTATCACAAATATATATACAAACAAACAGCCAAGGCTACACCAAACGTGCAGTCAAAAGTTACAAGGGTAGCATATATATATAGTTCAGAAGTTCGGAATCCATATCTTGGTTTTTCAAAAGTAGCTTTCCAAAAATTTTGGGTTTCATAAAATTCAGATTTCCAGTTTTGTAAACATTTGGTTTTCAAATGTCGGATTTTGACAGTGGATTTTGACATAAAATCTGTCTATCAATTCAGTGTTCAACCTTGAGTTTTCAGCCTTGGAATGTCATAAAATTTGTCTTTTAATTCGTTGTTCAACCTTGGAATGTAGAATGTTGGATTTTGATATGACAGAAATTTTTTAATTGACGAGCAAAAAGTTCTGGCGAATTCCTGGAGCATAAAATAATTTCTCAAATGCCTAACACAAAGCACAAAATACAGAAACTAAATAGGCAATCACAGCTTCCAGAATCCAATTGAATCTTGTCTCACAGCAAAACTGTTACCAAAACTAGGTGTACAATTATCTCACACACCTCGCCACAATGCAGGGTTCAAAGTTCACATAAATATAACATAGCTTAAAAGATTTTTGTCCTCACCCAGATATGACAAATTATTTTAAAACTGACAGGCAAAAAGTTCTGGCAAATCCCTGAGCATAAAATATTTCCACAAATGCCTAACACAAATTACAAAGTGCATAAACTAAAACAGGCAATTACTGCTACCAGAATCCAATAGAACAAAACTCTTCTACGGGGGATGGGGGAGGGGGTAAAATTATGTCTATTTATAAAGTTTTACCTAGGTGTAGCTAATTCGTCATAGTTTCTGGGGCTAATAATTATAGCGTCCCCCATTCAACAATGGACTTCACCCTTACAGTGCAGCATGAAAACAGTTTTTCCTGTTTACTTTATTGTCAAACATCATTATAGGACCTGAGTTCGATACCCGGAATCTCCACCATTTATAATTTCATAACAGCCAAAAGAGTGTCAATAAGGTGAGTGTCAATAGGGTGATGATGTGTGCCTTGTTGTCTCTCAACTAAGGCGTGGGTATGATTAATGGGCAAGCTATTGCAAGCAGTAACAGGACTTCAAAAGCTTTGACATGATTTTTTACAATGAACCACCACTTGGGCCCTTGACTAAGAAAGCCTATTGCTCAATGTTACGCATTGGAACTTGCAAAAAGTAAGGAACATGGGTTCTTTTGCTGTCTTTATTCAAAGTAAAAAGTGTAACAATGTAATGACTAAACGTTTGGCAACTGGGTTTTTTTAAGGTAGCATTACATTGAAGCCTGGCAAAGAAAGGGTAAGTGCTTCATTTACTGGGCCACAAAATGTGTCAAAAGGGTAGCTAGAGGTGCAAAACGTGTTGGTGCATGAGCCATTTTGCTCTCTCCCGCCAAAATAACACATTAACGTGTAAAACGGAGCAATTAAGGCATGAACAAAAGTTCAGCAACGTGCGCATAACGTAACTTTATGTCTATGCCCCCTATCATGCGTGCAGATCACTGGGGTAATTTCTTTGCTATGACCTAGCTCTGACCTTATGGACTTTATGTATAAAATTTGAGGTCAATTAGACATTGAATGTGGATTTCTATAAAAAACATGTCTACACACACACAAACTCAATTTTATATATATTATAGATATATATATATATAGATATATATTTATATATATACATATATATATGTATATACATTTATATATATAGATAGGGAGAATTCACAAAAAAACAAAAGACGTAGACAGGTGGTGTAGACAACAAACAGATGTATTAGTTTGATGCTTGAGAAGTGAAAAAGTCTTTAACGTTTCGAGCCTATGCTCTTCCACAGTAAGGAACACAGAAAGAAACAAAGAGAGAAAATAAAGAATATGTAGTGGCTAGTGATCTATTATGGCGAATGCCGGACAGAAGGGTCACACAGGAGAGCTTGGAAGAAAGGGAGATAATAAAGTAGTAGTGATCCCAAAACGAAGGTGCGTATGTGTGTGTATAAGAGAGTATGTGTGTTTGGAAGAGGGCTGGTGACCTTGATGTTTATATGTGTAGGTTTTAAGGTGTGGGGCTGGGAAGTGGTCTGTGCATGGTGCTGTGATGTGAAATGTGGTATGGTGTAGTAGTGTGATGGTGTTGGGAGGTGAGGGAGGCAAGAGTGGAAAGCAAGGGTGGGGCGTGGGTTAGACTGAAGGTGGGGGTAGAGGTGGGGTATGTGGGAGTGGGTGTAAGGGTGGGGTGGATGGGAGGGATAGGGAAAGTGGGGTTGGAATGCATAGGGGTGAGGTGGGGTTACGAAAGAAGGGGGAAGGAAAAGGTGGGTAGGAGTGAAGAGAAGTAGGAATCGGAGCAAGAGAGGAGAGGTGGGTGGAAAAAAGTAGGTATGAGGGGGAGAGAGGCAAGGCGAGGAGGTTAGATGAAGATGGGAGGAGAGTTGAGCCTATTTGGTGCAAAGGAGTGAAGAAAGAAGATTAATCCCTGTTCATGGTGCAAACTGGAGTCCGGATGGCCCCTGTACAAGGACAATCCGAACACAGACAGATGTTGCAAAGAGTGACCGGTAGAGTGGAAATGGTGCCATCCGGGGTATCATTGCTGAGTCAGATGTCTCGGAGGTGTTCTGCGAACTGGTCAGAGAAGGGCAGAGAGAGCAGGTGATGCAATAGATGACATTGGTAGAAGTGCAGGTGAAGGAGTTGGTGATGTGATTGTACAGGAGAAGTGGAGGGCAGGATGGAAAGATTTGACAAAAGAGGAGGAGTCCAGATGTTTGCAAGAGAGTGAGGTCGCACTGATACAGTCGTCAATGTAATGGCCATATAGTTCGGGAGTGTGACCAGGGAAATTGAGAATATTTGGGCCTCAGCGTAGCCAACGAACAGGTTTGCATAGTTGGGGCCCATTCTTGTTCCCATGGCGACCCCTAAGACTGCTGGTAGAAATCACCAGTGAATGAGAAGCAGTTGAGTGAGAGGACAAGTTCAGCCAGACAAATGAGTGTGGATGTGTCGGGTTGGGGGTTGGGTCGAAGGTCAAGGAAATGTTGGAGTGCACGCAGCCCCTCGTGAGGGATCACCATGTAAAGGCTCTGGATGTCGAGAGTGAAGAGAAGTTTAGAGGGGCCAGGAGGGAAGGAGAAAGAGTTGAACAAACGAAGCACGTGGTTGGTATCATGGATGTGAGAGGGGAGGGAAGCCACTAGGGGGGCAAGGACATGGTCAAGATATCTGGGGATGAGTTTGTTGGGGCAGTTGCAGGCGGAGACGATGGGGTGGCCAGAGTTGTTAGGTTTGTGGATTTTTGGGAGGAAGTAAACAGTGGGGGTGCAAGGGGTGTGGACAATGAGGTTGAGGTGGTGGGGGAGGCAAGAAGAAAAGATAAGGTCATGGATAGTGGAGGACACAGTCTGTTGGTAGCTGGTCGTGGGGTTAGAGGGCAGAGGGCTTCGGCCTTGTAGAGGTCTGTGCGCCACATCACCACAGCTCCACCCTTGTCAGCCGGTTTTATGATGATGTCAGTGCGGCATCAGTGACATCGAAGGACTGAGAGTTCAGCTGGGGAGATGTTCAGATAACGGGGACACCTGGAAAAGTTTCAACCAAATGAAAAAGTAAACCTAAATGCTAAGCAAAGAAAGACGACCCATCTCATTTCCATTGAGCGCGCACACAAACACACACACATTCACATACCCCTCCCCCTTTTACATACACATGCATATATTCAGAGTTGAAACGCTCACCCCTTCCTTTCTCATTCATAAACACAAGAGTATTATTATAGTAGATTATCTCGGTAACCATGGAAGCTATGAAAAAATATGACATCACCCCTTCCTTCCTTATTCATCTATCACTTCTTCCTTTCTCATTCATAAAGACGAGTATTATTATAGTAGAATATCTCGGTAGCCATAGGAGCTATTAAAGAAATATGACATCACACCTTCCTTTCTCATTCATAAACACGAGAGTATATTATAGTAGATTATCTCGGTAACCATGGGAGCTATGAAAAAAATGCAAAGCCCAGCATCACCACTGGATCATTCTACACATTTGTGTAATTTTTCATGCAATTCCACCCAGCTGTTTGACCATGAATTCCAAGAAAAGAAAGAATCACCCCTGTCAAATTTATAAGTATAGATATATTTATATATAGATATCTAGTGATAGATGTAGATATATATATATATATATATATATATTAGAAAAATTGAGGTAATCAGATCAGATGGTTCATATTTGTAGATATTTATTTATATATTACATTTTTTACATATATATCATATCATTCGGATTAGCGCTTGCTCCCATTCTAGTGGGTTTTCAAATCAAATCAGTTGTGGGTAGTTTGAACCTTTTTATAGTTTCGTAGTAGTGGTTGAGGAGGAAGTGAGGCAGAGAGAAAATATGTGTGTATGTGTGTGTGTGTGTGTGTGTGTGTGTGCGTGTGTGTGTGTGTGTGTGCGCATTTATATCTGAGAGTGAAGAAGTGTTATTTCCGTTGGTCTGCTGGACCCCCTGTGGTTTTATAAGAACTTTGGCTGTCCATTTCAATGTCACTGAGTGTGTGTTGTGCATAGGTTGGCCTGGCAAATGTCATTTGGGGTCACACTTTCTATGATCATTCTGTGGAGGTGTGTGTGTGTGTGTGTGTCTCTGTGTGTCTGTGTGTGTTTTTGTGTGTGTGTGTGTGTGTGTGTGTATGTGTGTGTGTGTGTGTCTGTGTGTTTGGAGAAGGGGAGAGAGACAAAAAGAGAAAAGGGAAAATAAAAATAATAATAATAAAAATAAAAAATTAAAAAAATAAAAAAATAAAATAAAATAAAATAAAAACAAAAAATAAAAAATAAAATAAAAAAATATAAAGAATAAATAAAAATATAAAGAATAAAAAATAAAAAAATAAAAAATAAAATAAAATAAAAATAAGGGAGGAAGTGGAGAAGAAAAAATATTTTTGTGTGTTGATATTTATACCAACACATATATATACACACACACAGACTTATACATAAAATATTTGAAAAAACCTTTTTATCGGTTCAAAATGAACAACCAAATTATACCATCTTGAAAGTTGTATGTCATAGGAAAGTTAAAACTAAAGTGACAATTAAAGGGTAAAGATGGAAGTGAATTATAAAGATAATAATATAATATGATGTATATAACAGGCAATACACACATCTACACACACACAGATTTTTCCTTCAATGTATGTTGAGTAAAGTTTCAGCCATTTATTTGGGGGAGAACTTAGCTATGAAATGTTTTTCCATATTCCTCCTGAAGGGGGTGTCATTCTTCGGACACTTGTAGAAGGGAAATATCTTAAATTTTCCTTCTCCACATGTAGCTAGGTGTGTGCTTAGTGGTATTTTGCGTAGTTCTTCCTGCCGAATATGTTGTCGGTGGATCCTGGCTCGCTGGCACAAAGAATTACCAGTTTCTCCTACGTAATTCTCCTTGCATGTGGGGCAGGTTATGCAGTATATGACGTTCTGCGTCTTGCAGTTCATATCTGCATTTACTTTGAATATGACACCATTTTTAAATCTTATCTCTCTGTTGCTCTCTATGTATTTGTAGGTGGGGTTGCTGCAGGTCCCACATCTACCATCTCCGCACTCTTTTGCAAAGAATTCCGTTTTAGTTTCTGAAGAGAATTTCGCTCTTGTTAGGTGTTTTTTTAGGTTTTTGTCCTGTCGTCTACTGTTTTTTATGCTATATTTGTTTAATATGTTTTTCATTTTGGGGCTCTGTAAGGCTATTGGTAGGTTTGAATGTATGGTTTGGAAGATGTTGGTAACTCCAGGGTTGTGTGTGTTTATAAAAGGGATAGTGTTTTCTTTGTTTTTTGTTTTGGGTGTCCTGAGTTGTGTGATGTCTAGTTTTAATGCTCTTGTGATTCCATTTTCTATTAGTTTAAGGGGGTATTTTTGCTCTAGGAGGAAGCTTTTGAGTTCATCTAGTCTTATTAATCGTATTTGTGAATCAGTTACTATGCTACATATTCGTCGTGCCATACTATATGGGATGTTTCTTTTTGTGTGGGATGGGTGGCAGGAGTGGAAATTTAAGTATTGATGTGTGTCAGTTTTTTTGTAGTGGATGTCTGTTGTGACGATGGAGTTGTGTATTTTGATGTTGATGTCTAGGAAGGGAAGTTCGTTGTGGCTGGTATCTATTGTGAAATTGATAGATGGGTGCAGCGTATTGAGGATGTTGTGGAATATATATATATATATATATATATATATATATATATTATATATATATATATGATGGGCTTGGAGGTGGTGGTGATGCTAGCTGGTGCGATTTTATGTTTTGCTGGTATGCTGAGAGAGATCCACTTCTGTTTCTCATATTTTCTAAGTACAGCTACTGTTGCTCTTGATTCATGTTCTCGATTCTGTTGATCTCTATCTTATTTTGAAAATACACTTCTCTTTGGTTCTGGCTCATTTATTCTATCTTGTGCTGATTTCTTTCCCTCCTATGCTGTAGGATATGCTGCATCCCTCATGCGATTATCCATATTTTAATACTTGTTATTAATCAACAAATCTCCAAAATGATTCAGAGTGTTTCAACTGAAAAACATATACAAATGTATTAGACAGTTTTTGATTAAAAGGTGAAAACTTTTCTGAAATACTCACCTAATATGCAAGGACATTGTATATAGGATATGGTAATTGATTATATTGTAGGAAAGTAAAAAGTAAAGGGAAAAAATACAATTAATATTTTTGATTTTGCTTGGCTCTATGGATTTGATTTTTTTAAATGCTTTCATCAATCGCTTGATACAAGGAAAAAGAAATTGGAAAAATCCTGTGCAAAACAGAGAAATTCTAACTTAGCAAATTAGAAAGTTGCAATTATTTCCACCATGCGATACTTATTGCATACACACACACATACATTCAAATATATATATATATATATATATATATATATATATATATACAAAAAGGGTGAAATATAATTAATTTAATAAAATTAATAAATTTCACCTAGTAGTTTTATTGGTATGGAAAAGACCATATTTGGTAAGGATTATATTAATTATAATAAAGAAACAAATTTCGTCTATAATTAATCCAAATAGGCTGTGATTTCGTTATTTTCTTTCTCTTTACCATATACGGGTTGCAAATTCTGGTTGTTTGTGGAGACTTTTTTACTAGTAGGAGAAATGGTGACCTATTTGGCTGCCATTTCTAATATTTTCGGTATGTGGTTTTGAGCAACTTATTGCAATTAACCCTTTATTATATATATATATATATGAGTGTGTGTGTGTGTTTTAACTTTTGCTTACTTGTACACATCAACAAATGAGCCAATTGAACAACTCTGTGTGGTTGTTCAATTTTCTAGAAATAACAGCTAAATCTCTCTCATACTAATCCCTTGTATTATGAAAAAGGAAAAAAATAGAATCAATATATTTGATTTTGTTTGGCCCTGTGAATTTAATTTTTCTTTTAAATGCTTTTGTCCATTACTTGATACAAGAAAAGAGAAATTGGAAAAATCTTGACCAAAATAGAGAAATTTTAACTTAACGAAAAATATAGAAAGAGAAAGAAAAGGTTGTATTCAGAAGCCAAAAGATGCTTTTTAGCTGAGGTGTAATGTTATAATTAAAACAAATTCAAAATTTAAATTTTGGAACATAAGCCTTAACAAGTTATCTGGTGTATGGTCAAATTCACAAGGGTAGAAGACCTAAAACAAATGTGTGCATGCGTGTGTGTTTGTGTGTGTGCGCATGGTTGGGCCTTTAATAACCAGGGATCAATTTTAGTTCAATTTCTTTTTCTTAAGCATGACAAACATGTCAGGTACATACAAAAAACAAATTGGCATATTAATATTATTGATGTTATATTACACAGCATTTATTTAATTTGGTAGATCAACATTACATGCAAAATGTAATTTTATACAAAGAAAGAATATGAAAGAAGTTAAGTAAATTAAATCAAATAAACTAATCAGAGTATATTACAAGACATAACATACATTCAACTAGGTAGATTAACTTACATGCAAAATGTAATTATATAAAGGTGAAGGAATAAGAAAAGTAAATTAAATCAAATAAGACAAAATACAATAAATGCAATAAAATAATAAAATAATAGTTAATTTTAAACCTAACAAAGAATTATTATGCTATTTAAAGGATGTACTAACAATACATGACAGTGATAAATGCAAGGTATAATAAATATAACGTAGGAAAATAAGAAATTTTGTGGAATAAAATGTTATTATCAATACAGATTAGGATAAAAGATAAAAAATAAGGAATTAACCCAGGTTAAAACCAAAGAGTATTTTACATAATGTATGTGGAAATCAGAACATATATCTGATAAATTAATATTATATCCTGAATTGAGAACTTATTAAAGGTAAATAATTATGTTAGTTAATATTGAAAAGAATTAGAGAATGGAGACCATAAATCCATATAACTTACACACACACACCTGGTAAAAGTTAGATAAATTGGGTTGACCATAGAATTTAGATTAAATTTAATAGGGATAAATAAGTTAATATATAAGATATAGATGAATATTAATGCAGGGATAAGATATATATGAATATTAATGTAAGGGCAAATATATATCCATACATAAAGCTGGGGTTAAAATTATGTTGATTTTTAAATTATATTATATCGGTATTTTGAGAATACAAATTTAGTCCTATGAATACAAGAGAAGTTGCATTCATCGTGAAGGTTAAGAATAGGTATCTTGCCAAGAGAATAAAGAACTTATATATATATGTATATAAAAGTATATGGATCTTTTTGGTTTGAACAGCAGTTTTTTAAAATAATTTCCACGTAACTAAACACTTTTAAACTTCGTATACTGGTAGAATGTGTTTATAAAACATAATTTTCTCTTGGCTTTATTGAGAAAATTCTATAGTTTGTATGATATTTGTTGTTTTTTCTTCAATTTCTGCAATTTCAACCAATCAATGACGTCTATTGAGGTGAAAACATACTGTGCTGTATGAATATGTCCCTCATTTAAGAAACAGATTGAGTTTATTTACATTTCTGAAGAAAAAAAGATACTCTTCCCCCCCCCCACCCCTCGATACTAGGGTTATAATTATGGGTGACAATTTCATACGACACCGCTACGGAAAATGGGATTTATTTCTAGCGGTGTCGTACGAAATTGTCACCCATAATTATGGCCCTAGCATTTCAATCTATTTTAGATTTAGGGTTAGGGTTAAGGGTGGGGGAAGGGTATCTTTTTTTCTTCACAAATGTAAATAAACCCAATCTGTTTCTTAAACGAGGGACATATTCATACGGCACAGAATGTTTTCACCTCAATAGACGTCATTGATTGGTTGAAATTGCAGAAATTGAAGAAAAACAACAAATATCTTACAAACTATAGAATTTTCTCAATAAAGCCAAGAGAAAAAGATGTTTTATAAACACATTCTACCAGTATACGAAGTTTAAAATGTTTTAGTTACCTAGAAATTATGTTACAAACTGCCGTTCAAACCGAAAAGATCCAATAAAAATCACCCCCCAAATATTGGAATGGGTGTAAAACAATGTGTAGGAAACGAATGTGAAAAAAAAATATGCGCGTAAAGCAACGGGATGGTGGGGAGAGGACTTCGAAAAATTCACAAAATCCGAGTTTTTCCCTCATAACTTTTCAATGAAATTTTATAGAAATATCTTTCAAACGGCATATATTATGATTATAAAGTGAATTTTTTGAAACTCCTCTCCCCACCCTACCAGGTTCGTTTGCACACATTTTTTATTTTGTCATATTCGTTTTCTACACAGTTGTTAACACCCAACAGGCTGTTTTTTTTTTTTGTTGTTAACGGGTGAAGATCTTTGTATTAACCGCGAATTTTCCCTCAAATTTTCCCTTCTTAGAAACGACGAAATCGTTAGGAGTGTAAACCCTTTGATCGTGAGTCTGTTGAATATGTAACGACTCTAATAAAATAACTTTCATTGTCAAATAAAAAAAATATAAACACAGTTTTTTCCCTTGAACTGTTTTATGGGAATTGTCTCCCCTGAACTAGTTTATTATTTCCTGTATGTATTGAATCGAAGTTTTTGTTTGGTTAAAAAATTGGGTAAAAATTGTTACTGGTAAGTTAAAAATGTTTGTCCTTATCGATAAGCTTACCGGCTACGGAGGATACGAATCTGCAAAAAAATTGGCAAAAATCAGCATTTTTAAATTACCATTCCCTCTCCCATTTCCTTCATTTTTAAAACTTTTTCAGAATTTTTTTTTTCAAAATATGCGGAAAAATACGGAGATTATGATTCTGACAAAAATTTCCAAAAATTTTTGTATATATACTGACAGACACATATACTTACACATATACTTGTCAGTCATTGGCCTAATGTAAGTAAGGGAAAGGGTTATGGCTCAATTAATTATGAAGAGAATTAGCATAGATGAGATGCAGTTTGGTTTTGTGCCAGAGAGAAGCACTTCTGATGCTATCTTCTTAATTAGACAACTGCAGAAGAAGCATTTAATCAAAAATAAACCTCTATTCATTGATATGGATAAAGTCTTTGACAGGGTCCCTCACTCCTTCATCTGATGGTCACTGTGGAAGCTAGGGATAAATAAGTGGCAGGAGAGAGTTACCCAAGCCATGTACAAGGATGCTCTCAGTAAGGTAAAAGTCAGCACCGAGAATAGCAATGAATTTAGTGTGCAAGTAGGAGTTCACTGAGGTGTGGTTCTTAGCCCCCTTCTTGTTTATCATAGCCCATAACAGAATTACTTAAAATGGATTGCCTATAAGAGCTTCTCTATACTAAGACCTGTTTCTTACAGATGGATCTATAGTAAAATTAGAGAAGAAATTTCAGGTATGGGAGCAAGGCCTGGAATTAAAGAGCTTTTGAATTAATTTAGCAATGACTGAAACTGATGGATGTGCAATGTCAGAATGTATGACAGAGTGAAAATGTGTTGAGAGAAAAATTGGGTGTAAGAGGCATGAAATGTAGTGTGCAAGAGAGAAGACTGTGGTTATGTGATGCATATAGATGAAGATAATTGCATAAAGAAATGTTTGGTCGAGAGCCACTCTCGCTGCCAACATGTCAGTTGTGATGCCTGTCCTAAGTGCCTCATCAAAAAGTTCTAAGGAAATCTCCCTCTATTCTATTTCTCTCTACTGCTAATGCCTTGCTAAACCTAATTGATTCTACTCTAATTGCCCTTTTAAGAGCAAACCACCAGTTGTTGTTGACAATTGCCCCCGTCATCATCTGCTTAACTAATTTGCTAATCTGGTCTCTGTAAGCTTGCCTTGCTGTTAACAATGTGTTCAGCTTCCAGTAGCCGGGACCCTATCAATGAAGCCTATCTAAGTTGACTGTGCAGATCACAAATTTGTGGTCTGTGTAGCCAACCATGTGAAATTGTGGATAACCTATGCTATCCTTGTCTGCTGGCCTACAGAATACCCTATCTAGATACGATCTAGGTGACCTGATGCAGTTTGTCCAAATCCACATTTGTGTAAACTAGTTGGTACCTGTTGGACGACTGAAAACATGTGAGCAGGTTTTTGAGGCTTTTGCACCCTCCTCTCCTATCAGATACTCCCACGCAATTGAAACGTCCATCTAAGAGAGCGTTCCAATCCCCTACTAATACTAAAGTCCGAGACGTTCCCAGGAAAACCTCCAGAGGCTTGAAGTAATCAGATCGCCCTGCCCCTGTTGGAGCATAGGCGGCCTCCAGTCTGAAAGCACTGCCATCACTGCTGTTCACATCTAAGACCACCAACTTGCCTTCTGGATCCAGGAAGACTGCCTTCCTGGCCAACTCAGAGATAGAAAAATCTCATTGCCACCGGAAAAGGTGATGAGGTCCTATGGGTCGGATAGTCTAGATTCACTAATGGCTGCAACATCTACACTAAGGGACAGCAGCATTTAGAAGGTGACCTTGTTTCCGGGGCAAGCCAAAGCCCCTGACATTTATATAACCTATTCTGATTGTAATGGAGAAGAGCTCTTCTTACCATTGTTATCTGGCAGGGGTGACACTGTCGTCTTTGTTGTGGGCGTTTCCATGAGGTTTTTAGATGGTCTTTTAGAAAATGTGTTTTGAAATGACCCGACAACATTTGGAAAGTTAATTTTTAATGTGTTGTAGGTGTCATGCTTTAGTTTTAAAATCTTTATGTGCGGTGTTGTGTTCTCTGATGTATTTAACAAAGTGTGTGTTGTCAGTGTCGATGGCTGTGAAGTGTGTGCTTCACATAGTCTGTTTGTGCTCTGTACTGTGTTGTTGTTGTTGGTTGCTGTACGTGCATGTTGCTGCCGTTGGGAATTTCCTCCTGTTTGCACTGCCCCCTCTTTTCTTCTCTTGTCTTTCTTTTTCTTTTTTAGGGGGAACTGTTTGCCACTCCCCCTTCTCGACCGCAGTACTTGAACAGTTCGAGTTGTTTTGGTCGGGAAGGATATTCTCTGGCTCTTCATTTTGCTGGGGTTAATTTCTGGCTGCTGCTACTGATACAGTACTGCTACTGGTGGTAGTGGTGGTACTCCAACTGGTGGTAGTGGTGGTACTCCAACTGGTGGTAGTGGTACTCTGACTGGTGTTGGTGGAGGTACTCTGGCTAGTGGTTGTGGTACACCAGCTGGTGGTGTTACTCTGGCTGATGGTGGTACTCCCTCTGTTGTTGTTGGTGCCCTGGAGGTGGTGTTGCAGCTGCTGTTGGTAATGGGGTTGGTTTCTGCTGCTGCTGTGCTGGAGGTGCCCTGCTTCTGCAGTCGCTTGCAGCTTTCTTCGCATCTCTTTATATTTGGGGTAGTTGATCTTGAGGTGAACTTTCAACAAAAGAACCCCTTCTGCACACCAAAAGGGGTTCAGAAAACAAAAAGACAAACAAAACAGTCAAAAGTCTTCAAAAAGTCACAACAAAATCCCAACTTACGGAGCACTCAAAACATGTCTTACTTTGCTGACAACAATAATAATAATAATAGTTACTCATATATGTACAAGAGAACACATTGGTGAAAGAATGAATATTTGAGGAATAAGTTGATTAGATCAACTCTAGTACTTAACTGGTACTTTATCAACCTCTGGAAGGATGAAATGCAATATTAATATCAACAACAACAACAATAATAATAATATCAATAAAACTTTATTTATAACTGTCAATTGATAGCATATATAAAAAGTTGAGGTCTGTGAAATGTACACTAAGACAATAAAAATATTCCAGAATAACATACCTAGCTTTTTCATGTTTTTTTTTTTTAAGTACGTACATACATACATACATGAATGAAGACCAGGTGGTGTATTTTAGTCTGATTTACAATAAACAGTCAGGAAGTGTTTTGTTAAGACAACGAATTTGACAAATCAATTGTTTATGAAGTTATTTCCCATGAAATCTGTACAGTTTTGAAAACAACAAGAACAATACAAAACACATTAGAGAAAGATGTAAAATTTCCAGTTGTACATTCATCATCTTGTCAGTTGTGCTAAATCATTGTAGAGTCAATTAATCAAAATACTTTATTTCTGAGTTAACCCTTTAGCATTCAGATTACTCTGTCAAATGTAAGACTTATTTATTCACATTGTTTTGAATTAATAATGCATTATCTTGTGGCTTCAAGATTATGATGATGGGTTTGTTTATTTTTAGAATAACATTGTAGAGTGAGAGGCTAAATCTGGCCCATTTGAACATAAAACAAGTAGAATATTTGAGATGGATACGGTTGGTTTAAATACTAAAGGATTAAAGCTACCATTGGTTTCATGTTAAGAGAGAAATCCCATAACAATTATCAGGCCTGCCACAAGGAATATTGGTGTTTGTCTCCATCTTGGATGGAGACAAATAAACAAGAATCATTATCCACCAATGCAGTATTGAGCACTCATGCTCAGTCCAAGGATGGTAGTTATGGTATTACATTTATTCCTTCATTATGGCTGTTTCAACAATACATTGTTTCAGATACATCATTAATGTAAATATGAATTACTGGGTAAATTACAATGGAGTACATGTGATCCATTACCAGGTAAATTACAATGGAGTACATGTGATCCATTTCATCTTATTAGACAAAGGTCAAAAATGTAATATAATTTACACTTGGAAAATTATGCTATATACTGTTGTTTGTTAAGATCACAGAAGGAATAGACTTATACACATAAAGAGAAAGAGAGTAAATCTTCTGACACACATGTGAAAAATAAGGTAGGTAATATTTGAAAACAAGTTGATTTAATTGCATTATGCACACATACATTACAAAAACATCGCTAAAGATGAACTATAATTTCAATAGGGTCTCATAGAGTTAACAGCAGCCTGGAACTTTCTGTCCCCACTTTCCCCATTCTCTGCCCCACCCCATAACATTTGATTGAAATGTACATGAACTGAGTTCACAGACAACTCATTATGCACTCTTTCTTCTTTACGTATGTATATGATATTTTGGTGTACTCCCTTTTGCTACCACAAGCTTACATGCATGCATGGCTATGTGAGTTGTATACATGTATGTGTACACGTATTTATGTATGCAGGATGTGTGTGTGTGTGGTAACAAATGTAGATATTAGTCCTTGCTATGTACTGTCTCCTCTCTTCTGGCAAACCTGAAATCTAGCCCCCTCCTTCACTCCTTGCTGGTGCTTGTCTTAGATGGTTTGTGGGATTGAGAAAATCGTAATTCATTTAGTAATTTAGCCCTGTACTAAAGTCCTCTGCCAAAGGTTCACACAAATCTGTTTTCTGGTGCTGATAACTGTCCAAGAACTATTTTCCAAGTCTTCCTTCCAAGACAAAAATTTAGGACCAGTACCATCAATGCTGGTACAATGAAAGAAAGGACAGAGAGAGAGAACTGAAATGCTGAAGCAGGCATGTGCTGTGTGCAAGAGGTAAGATGGAGGGGAGCTTCAGCTACATGAGCAAGAACAGAGGTTCAAATTCTTTTGATTGTGTAGTAGCAACAGGGTGGATGGTGTAGGTATATTTTTGTCAGAAAAATGAGTAGATAAAGTAACTGAGGGAGTAAGAATGAGTGGTAGGATAAGGTAAGATGAAGCTAGTCTTAAATAAATCAGAAGTTACATTTATCTCTATATATGCTCCATAATATGGGTTGGCAGATGAACAGAAGAGCCATTTTTAGTCCTTTTGAAGACTGCCTCAATGACAAATGACAGAAATTTGTTTATGGCTGGTGACTTCAATGGACATGTTGGGCTATGCAAAACACACACCTCACAGCCATTGACACCAACAACACACACCTTGTTAAATACATTAGAAAACACACAGACACCACAAATGGATTTCATGGTATGCATGAGGGTTACAGTTTTGGTTTTAGAAATGAAGAGGGAGCAAGGCTAACTTCAGGAAACCTGCCAACCACCTGATCTGGTGGGCACACAAACCAGATTGACTCCTCTGAATATGGGACAGACAGATGCTTGTAAATGCAAAGTCTCTCCCAAGCAAGGAATGTACAACAATATAAGTGAGTGACATAAGACTAGAAGGATTCAGTAAAATAAACCAGTCTGGAAAAGAAAGATATGGAAACTCAAAGACCCTTCAAACAGCCAGAAATTTAGAGATATCCTAGAGCAGGGGTGACACCAAACTTTTTATATGGTGGGTCAGATAATTGAGAGAATGAGTGCAGACTGCATAACCTTTTAGTTCAATACAATACAATGAATACACAAAGAATAAAGATAACCAACATTATCTGAATCTCACAAACTAAGCAGCAAAAAAGGTTAGTGAGATTTGTGAAACTGGTGTTTAGCTTTGAAGATATCATCAATATTTGCTTTGGAATTGCTGCATCCAACCAAGAGAATTGCTTTCAAATGTTCATCAGCCAACCTTGTTCGATGTGCTGACTTCACATACTTCATTATTGAAAATGTTTGCTCACAGACATCAGTTGTTCCAAATGCTGATGCCATACTAGAAGCAAATGAACTCTCATTGCAAGTACTTACACAAAAGGTACAGAGAGCTGGATGAACTGACCTTGTGGGCCATAGTTTGGTGATACCTGTCCCAGAGGAAGCTTTTGATGAAAAGGAAGAACTAGAGATGTATAGCATAGAGAACAAATGGAAGTTCCTATGAGACAACCTACTGAGAGCTATAAACCTAGTAGCTGGTGCAAAGTCCTGGTCAGACGAAGGGTGACATGGTAGCAGAACTGCAAGATAGACAGAACTAAATGCAGAGACAGGATTGAAAGAATGGGGGTAGCAGAGAAATATACCAGGTAGCTAGAAAAAACAGCTAGATGACAAGTTTACATTGCAGAAAGGAGATATGGTAATGTTCTGCAGCATGAGGCTTAGTGGCATGAAGTATTCTGGATTGTAAGGCAGTGTACCAGAGAAAAATCAAGATGCTGTGAGCAAGAGGTTACAAATTGCTGGAGTAGGTCATGAAAGCTATGGAGAGAGTTATAACCCAATTAATTAGAAATAGAATTAGACCAGATGAGAATTAGGAACAGAATTAGACTAGATAAGATGCAGTTTGGTTTTCTGTTGAGAAGTATTACTGATGCCATCTTAGTATGACAAAAGCAGAAGTATTTAGCTAAAAATAAACCATTGCACTTGGCATTTGTTGACCTGGAGATAACCTTCAACAGAGTTCCTCACTCTGTAATATGGCAGTCTCTGAGGAAGCAAGGGATAGACAAATGGCTTGTGAAAGCTATACAAGTAATATACAGAGGTGCTATCAGTAAGATGAGAATTAGCCATGAGTAAAATCAAAGGATTTAGAATAGAGGTTGGAGTTCACCAGTACCTAATTCTCAGGAGGGGCTACTACAGAGGAATTTGAAGTACAGCTGCTTTTGAAAATAACTATATGCTGATGATTTCCTTTTCAAAGCAGTATTAGAAACAGGATTAAAAAAGAAATTCCAGGTGTGGAATCAAAGTGCCTTAAAATTAACTTAGCAAATCTGAAGTTCTAGTAAGCAGAAAAATGAAGAGGACATCACTCCCTTCAAGTAAATGGTTCAGCTTGCTATGTGGTAAAGGTGTAGGAAGAAATTTCAAATGGTATGCCCAGTGCAAGCTATGGACACATAAAAAGTGTAGTGGAATAATAGGAAGGTTAATAGAGAAAGTAGTGTTTGTATGCAGAAGATACATGGAAGCCATAAACATGAAAGATAATAGAGAAACAAATTTTTTTCAAATGCCCTGCAGGCCCCCTAGAGGTAGTGAATAGTTTCTATTACCTAGGTAACATAATTAACAGTGGAGGAGGATATTCTGAAAGTATAGTTACTAGAATAAGAATAGTTCAGAGAGCTATTACCTCTGTTGGCAACAAGAGGTCTCTCTCTCAGAGTTAAAGGCAGATTGTTTGATGCTTGTGTATGAACAGCAGCACTACTGAGTAGTAAGATATGAGTCCTGAATGCAGAGGATATGGGAAGACTAGAGAGAAATGAAACTAGTATGCTTTGTTGGATGTTCAATATGAGCGTGCCTATGCAACAAAGTGCAAATGTATTGAGAGAAAAAGTGGTCATAAGAAGAATCAGATGTAGTGTGCAAGAGGGAATATTGCAGTGGTTTGGTCATGTGATGTGTATGGATGAAGACAGTTGTGTAAATAAGTGTCACACATAAAGTGGATAGAACTTGTGGAAGAGAGGAGACCTAGGAAGACATGGGATGAAGTAGTGAAAGCTGATCTCAAGAGCAGAGCCTTATGGGAAGATTACAAAGAACAGAGTAGATTGGCAATTCACTGTGCACAAGACCCATACATTCCCACCAAAAATGATGTCTTAAAACCACCCTGGTTATGCTTGTATTTCCTACTTTCATCCCCTAACACCCATCACTCCTCTAACTTTGGCACTACTTGGCTTGCACTTCCAGTTACATTCCCAAATCCTGGAACTTCTACTTCTCATTTGCATTATTATCCCTTCCTAGAAGGCAACGAGCTTGCAGAATCATTAGTTTGCCAGGCAAAATGCTTAGCAGCATTTTTTGTCTGTCTTCACATTCTGAGTTCAAATTCTGCTGTGGCTGACTTTGCCTTTCATCCTTCGGGGTTGATAAATTAAGTACCTGTGAATGACTGGAATTGATGTAATTGACTAGTCCCTGCCTCACAAATTTCAGGCCTTGTGCCTTCAGTAGAAAGGATCATTATCCCTTTCAAGACTATTTTCAGTGAAGCACTCTCCTCTGCTATTCACTATCAAAACACCTCTCATATCTGCCATCACAACACCATCTATAATAGCCTCTACATCTCCCTCTCCACAGTTCCAATACTTTGCATCTCATTGCTCTCCCTTCTGATCTACCTTGATTCCTGAGCCACATATTTCTTTCAACTTCATCTTCACATTGGAATTTCCTAACAAATGCATCTCGACCCTTGCTTATCCCTCACTACATTGACCACTAGCCCCACCTCTATCCATCTATTACTCTCCCCTCACACTGTTATGAAACTATACCCTCTCCCCGTCTTATGTAATGTAGTGCAGCCATGTATCTCTTGTATTGCAAGACACCTGTACTTGTCCCTCTATCATACTTTAGCATTTCAAAACCTAGCATAAAACCACTGGCCTCTTTTAAATTCTTCCTTACCCAATTAGTCAAGAGGGTTTCTTTTCTTTTTCCCATTCTTTTCTCATCTGAGAAGTTACTTGGCAATCTCACTAGTGAGGGTGGCTAGAAAAAGAGCACCCGGTACACCCTGTAAAGTGGTTGGTGTTAGGAAGGGCATCCAGCAACAGAAACTATGTCTAAGCTGACACTGGAAATTGATCTGGCCCTGGAGCTCAGGGGATCGTATCAAACTGTCCGACCCATGTCAGCATGGAAAAAGGCATGTTGGATGATACACACGCATACAATGTTTGCTTGTATGTAAACATTCATGCACATAAATATTTTTTAGCTATACCTAAGTATAGTTTAAAATTCAAACTACCTCATCTTGTTATGATCTCCTTTTTACTGCCTGTGTGTTTAACATATATATGCATGCACACTCTGTATACACTCATAGATATATACATTTTTTTCAATATAAACCAGCTTTTATTAATTTTTATTTTAAGGATATCTCATCATGCACATTTTATAAACCCATACTTATACAGATTATCACACACACACACACACGTGTGTGTGTGTGTGGGTTACTGTGTCCTTGCATTGACATCACATCATAAACAAGTATCACTGCCATGCAAGCAATGTACTTTCCTTCCAATCTTCCATGTCTGGTCATGGGGAAATATTGCAGAGGAAGGTTGGCAACAAGGAGAGCATCTGGCCATAGAAAATTTACCCCAACAAAATTCTATCTGACTCATGCAAGCATGAAACTCAATGATGATAATTATTATATAAATTATGCCTGTGACTGCTGGCTGTCTAATTTCCTGTACTATTATTCCTTTCTAGTTGCAATCACCTCTCTCTTATGATGTTACATATTTTCCACATATATACTCTTTTACTTGTTTCTGTCATTTGACTGCGACCATGCTGGAGCACCGCCTTTAGTTGAGCAAATCGACCCCGGGACTTATTCTTTGTAAGCCCAGTACTTATTCTATCGGTCTCTTTTGCCGAACCGCTAAGTGACGGTTATGTGTATCTCCTCATTTCAGATGCTTTACCACACTACAATTTTTTTTCATTCTTCCCTTTATTCTTATCGTCTACATATATCTCTTTTCTTTCTCTTATATTATTGTCAATAGTTGCAAAATTCCTCCACACTCTTATAGCAAGTTTATTTTAAAGTTATTCATTCTTTCATTTATTTATTTTTTCATCACACTCATTTGCTCTTATTTTGATTTTAAGTTTTAATTATTATTTCCATTTAAATTTATATTTTGATCATTTACAACATCTTATTTCTGATAAAGACCTTCTTATACTACATATCTTGTAATAATACTTATATGTGTGTTTTTGCAAGTATAGACTATTTATACTGTCAGTTAATTTCATTTGACTCACATAAATGTTTACATATTCTTTCCATATTATTGATCAGTCATTTGCATCCAATAGAAACATGTTATTTTGAAAAGTAATTACTCCTTTAGTTTTTTAGATATATACACAGTTGTAGGTGTGGCTGTG
>NC_043014.1:23402523-23470023 GCF_006345805.1 Octopus sinensis | reverse complement strand
AGGCCTATTCATTCTAATGTATTTCTCCTTGCCCATTCCTAGGACAGGCTGAATATGATTTGAAGAAGATTTGGCTTTGCTGTTTTTATCAAGCAAGCCAAGTGGCCATATAAAAGCTGCTTCAATTCATGATTTGGTGTTATATAAGTGGTGTTTAAACAGAGTATTCATAGATTAGTTGAATTGCAGCAATGAACAACTACAGTAGTCAAATCTGCCTCTCCATCCATTGAAATGAATAAGAATGGCTTTTCTGATAATTTTCCCACTGTAATAATTAGATGTTTACAAATTATAATGAATGTGTGTGTGTATGTGTGTGCTCAATTTTCTAATGGAATGCAGATGCAGACATTTAAACCAAGTTTCAATAACTCATTATAAAGAAAAATTGCCCTTCATAAAATATAGAATATGTTCATTGGACCCGTTTTCAAATATTTCAAAGACCCATATATATATGTGTGTGTGTGTGTGTGTGTGAAAATATATACATACACATCCATACATATATATACACACACACACACTCATTATATATGTGTGTGTGTGTGTGTATTTAGTTGGAAATGGATGCGTTTTGTTCAATTAAATAATATATATACAAGCATATATGGGTACAGGACGTCACCAACAGTGAAAACAGCATGAAATGCATAAACATTGAGAAAGAATTGGAGAACAGGACAAGTAAACACATAGAAAGGACCCTTCATCAGTTGTTGGCTGTCTATCTACTCCTCATTCTGAGCATTCAACGACAATGAGTCTTCAAAGACAGTTGCTCCCACATATTCTAAAATAAAATTTGGGATTTATGGAGGGTCAAAGTTGGGAACAAAAAATTGACAGTGGAGACATACAAAGAAACCAAATGAAAACAAACATGGAGGGTTGTTAGACCAGAATGAAGGGAAAATAGTGAACACTGGGGGAAACATTTGTTTTGAAAAGAGAGAGAGAAAAACACATCCACTCTTTTAAACGTCTGAGTTGATGTGTCTTTTTCTCTTTTCAAAAAAAAAATGTTTCTCCCAGTGTTCACTATTTTTCTCTCGTTCTGGTCCAACAACCCGCCATGTTTGCTTTCATTTGGTTTCCTTGTATGTCTCCACTGTTATTTTTTTGTTCCCAACTTTGACCCTCCTTAAATCCTAAATTTTATTTTAGAATATGTGCGAACAACTGTCTTTGAAGACTCATATTGTCGTTGAATGCTCGAAATGAGGAGTAGATAGACAGCCAACAACTGATGAAGCGTTCTTTCTATGTGTTTACTTGTCCTGTTCTCCATTTTTTTCTCATTGTTTATGTATTTCACTCACTTTTCCTTCGTTTGTTTATGTATTTCATGTTATTTGCATCATTAGCAATATTCTGTACCCATATATGATATATATATATGATGATGGCTGACCCCTCGTTATTGAGTATAGCCATTGCACGAAGCTCAACTGTTATTGGTGCTGTGATCGAATGTGACTTTTTAGCCCAGCTAAAGAACTACAATGTCTTGTACAGAATTGGCAGCTAAAACCTTTACCGGCAATAGCCGGCTGTAGTTGTAACTGGGCTTTATGTACCTTTGTATGTCGTTTAAGTCCTCCTGCCGAATTACACTCTCTTCCACATGCCCAACAGATATGATTAGTATGGTGTGTTACACCACCACCAGTGGCCAGGTTGTCACTCATCTGTCTTGTTTTATGACTACGAAGATGACTCATGAGTCCAGCTTTACCATGGCAGGGTCTTGCACAGATATTGCATGTCAGAATCAAAAGGAAGACCCTTCCCTTCTGGAAGTGTAACAGCGATTCCCTTCCTGATATTCCTCCTTACTTTCTCATGTGCAACTCGAGATTTCTCAAAAGTAGTTGTCCCCTCGTGCACAATCCTTCTCCACCTGCTACAATCAATAGCTATGCCCTCCCATGTGTCAGGAGAGATGCAAGCATCTCTTAAGGAAGCCTTCAGCAAGTCCTTATACCTTTTTTTTGGTTTATGTGGAGGTCGTTCTCCTTTAGCTATACACACACACACACACACATATATATATGTATGAATGTATGTATACATATGCATGTGTATCTATGTGTATATGATATCTTTGGCAAGTATCTTCTACTATAGCCTTAGGCTGACCAAAGCTTTGTGAGTGGATTTGGTAGACAGAAACTGAAAGAAACCCATTATATATAAATATGCATGTGTCTGTGTGTTTTTGTACCTCACCACCACTTGACAACTGGTGTTGGTTTGTTTATGTACCCATAAGTGAGAATAAGGCTATAAAGATAATTATTTAAGTTGATTCATTTAACTAAATGAACAACTTCAAGCTGGTACTTCAGAATGACCACAATCTAATGACTGAAACAAGTAAAAGATAAAAGATATACACACATACACACACACACACATTATATATATATGCATGTACATATGCATGCATGTGTTTGTTACTGTCTTTTTGCTTTGACTTTGCATGATAGTTGTAAAAACGTGTCACTATCATGCAAGAAGTGTTTTCCATTTCCAATCTTCCATGAATGTCATGGGGGAATTTTACCTTGCTTGGAAACAGGTGCAGTTTGGTGACAGAAGAGGCGAATGGAAAATCTGACACAATAAATTCTGTCTGATCCACTTGAGCATGGAAAAGTGGACATTAAAACAATGACAACAATGGTGATGTTAATATATATATATATATCCTCAAGGGCATATGCAATTACTCTTTTCATTCCATTCTATTACTCAAAGATTCAGCTTCTGAAGACAATTTTTGAATTGTGTACATAAATTAACAAAATGCTATCAAATTATATATTTCTCTGTATGAGGAAAGAATCACAAATTTCTCGTTTCTTTTTTTCTTTTTTTTTAGTTTTGCCTTTTTTATATAATTTTTTTATTGAGTTATTTATTTTGCCCAATCCTTTCTATTTACTTACTGTCTTTTCTTTTTGTATTTCTTTTTCTTTTTTGATATTATCATTAGTAGTATTAGTATTTCAGAAGTTTTGATAATCCTGTTTGGAAGTCAAAATGCAGGAGATGGGAAAAAATAAAATCTTTCTGGAAACTTCTTGTCTTTTCTCTTATTATTTTGTAGATTTAATTTTACTCCTCAAAACATTTTTTTTACTTCAGTGATATGATATTTATAAAAGATGACAATGATGATTATGATGAAGATGATGGGGATGATATGAGAATGATGATGATGATGATGTATTTAAAACTGTTACAAGGTGTAACCTGTATGTTTTGCTTTCAAATTCTGAACAAGCTGTGTAGGTTATGTTACATTACAAGTCATGCAACACACACATGTACATTGCTGAACATTCTTCGGGTTAGGATAATAAATTCTTGGTAAGAACTATAAAGTTGATTAACCCTCAACAAGCATTTTCTTCTAATATAGGAGTGTCTGTATTTAGTGCCTGCATACTTGGTTTTGAATTGGACAAACTGTATGCTGAAGAAATGAGTTCTTTATCGGGTATAGATGGTGATTTCTTCAAAGGAGAAAATTCCAGAGTGCCTTCTGAAATTAAAAAGAAATTATAAAAGCATATAATTTGAAATTAAGAAAATATAACAATGCTACAATTACATCAAATACCTTTACTGAGGTAACCTACAATTGGCTAATGTGGACAGGTAAGTCTACAACCACAAGAACATCTTGTCTAATTTACAGTTGGCTAAAATGGATGGGTAAGTCTTACAAACAGCAAAGATAATCTGGCAATGACATATTGAGGCTTCATCCATCTGTGGATTAAAGATGACTCAATGAAATGGAATAATGAAACGAATCACCCTGAAACTAGACTTAGAATAAAGACATCCAAAAGCCAGGTGATGGTTAAACTGAGCAACTGTTTAGTTGCTGGTGAATAGAAAATGCAAAAAGGAATTAGAGTTCCAAATAGTTGATTTGTGTATGTGTTAAGATGCATGCATTAAAATCAGAGGACAAAAGACATATTTTCTGCAGTACATCAAAACTACTAAAGGTCAATTTACAGTTTCTTCCTGAGAAAGAGCTGATGCAAGCACAATCCACTAGGTGACTAATATTTGTAATGCACAGAGGAGGAATCAGATGTAGTGTCAAAACTGTTTTTATGGGCATGTGTTGAATCTGGAGGAGGAGAGCTCTATAAAGAAGTGCCATATGTTCAAAACAAATGGAACCTGTAGAAGAGAGAGACTAAGGAAGACATGGGACAAAGTGATGAAAACAGATTTGAAGCTGTTGCATCTCATAGAAGAAATGACGAGGCATTGTGCTGATGGGGACATGCTGTGTAAAAAGAGACATGCCTGTTTAGAAACAGGTGTTTAAGCATGTATAGATGGCAAAATAGAGGTTTAAATTTCTGTATATGTAGGTGTATATGAGTATATATAGGCACATACTGTTAGGTTATGGTACATACAAACATTTGTGTGTGTATACTGTCAAGGTTCTAGCTTTAGTTTCTTGATAGCCTCTCATCCCTCTAACATACCTGCCACTTGCCCCTCTTATCAGTCATTCTATCACTCATTCATCTGTTATCCATGCTATTGTTACCCATATTTCTGTTGCTCTTATAACTCATATCCTGATCACAATCTCCTCTTCATCTTCTGCTAATATACTGCAAATGTTATGAAGGATAATAGAGGATCTTTTAGGTTCTGTATATTGCTTCCAGTACAACTCGAGATGCCAAAAGACATATCTATTCTCTTTCCAAAACTTCACAGATTTTTCTCTCTTATCTCTAACACCCTTTTGAGATTATATATATATATCATCATCATCATCATCATCATTTAACGTCCGTTTTCCGCGCTAGCACGGGTTGGACGGTTTCGACCGGGGTCTGGGGAGCTCGGGACTGCCCCAGGCTCCAGTCTAGTCTGGCAGTGTTTCTACAGCTGGATGCCCTTCCTAACGCCAACCACTCCGCGAGTGTAGTGGGTGTTTTTTACGTGCCACCTGCACAGGTGCCAGAGGGGTCTGGCATCGGCCACGTTCGGATGGTGCTTTTTATGGGGGGGGGGTGCAGAAATATAGGGGAGCACCAGTGGGAGGGGTGGTTCAGAGGACAGGTTCTAGGCAAGTAGAACGTAGGATATCGAGAGAGGGGTAATGCATGGTGAAATAGTGTATTGAAGAGGGGGGTTCAAAGAGTAGACACCTATAATGGTGGGGGGGGGGTGCAGAAATATAGGGGAGCACTGGTGGGAGGGGTGGTTCAGAGGACAGGTTCTAGGCAAGTAGAACGTAGGATATCGAGAGAGGGGTAATGCATGGTGAAATAGCGTATTGAAGAGGGGGCTTCAAAGAGTAGACACCTATAATGGTGGTGGGGGGGTGCAGAAATATAGGGGAGCACCAGTGGGAGGGGTGGTTCAGAGGACAGGTTCTAGGCAAGTAGAACGTAGGATATTGAGAGAGGGGTAATGCATGGTGAAATAGCGTATTGAAGAGGGGGGTTCAAAGAGTAGACACCTAAAATGGTGGTGGGGGGGTGCAGAATATAGGGGAGCACCAGTGGGAGGGGTGGTTCAGAGGACAGGTTCTAGGCAAGTAGAACGTAGGATATCGAGAGAGGGGTAATGCATGGTGAAATAGCGTATTGAAGAGGGGGGTTCAAAGAGTAGACACCTATAATGGTGGTGGGGGGGTGCAGAAATATAGGGGAGCACCAGTGGGAGGGGTGGTTCAGAGGAGAGGTTCTAGGCAAGAATTAAAGTTCAAGGATTTCTTATCTTGGGATCACTTCGTTTACGGACAGTCTTGGCAAAAGGAATTCGGAATCAAGAATGAGGCAGGTTACTAGCTTAAGTATGCATAGGAGTCCAGACAGACAATGTAAAAAGAGGGGGAGAGAAGGGCGCGAAGAATCGGCAGCCAATTTCTATCAGCCCTGTAAGGGAGAATAGATCTTAAATATCTATAACGATAACTAGTGAATTATACAGAATATGCAAAAACGAGGCGAGGCTGAAATAGTAAACGGAGTGGCGTCTAGGGGGATCAGAATAATAATAATAATTAATAAATAGAAATACGGGATGAATTAAAGTTCAAGGATTTCTTATCTTGGGATCACTTCGTTTACGGACAGTCTTGGCAAAAGGAATATATATATATATATATATATACACACACACACATATACATACATACATACATACACATATATTATATACACACTTAAAGTATCTCACCAGATCTGTATACACCCCATACGTTCTACCCATACTCCTTACCTGACTATTTCTATCAACACTCACTTTCACCATTTATCTATCTCTTACTCTCACCCATACCAGTGTACTGGTACTATGATAGATGCATTCAGTACACTCTTGTTAAGTGTCAGGTTGATAGGACCTTTTAGCCTTCTCAAAGATGTAACAACTTCTCCTGTATGAGACCCATGAAAGTATGCGTCCAGTACACTCTGTGAAGTGGTTGGTATCTAATCATAATAACCAAGCCAAAAGTGAAGTTTATGAGAAATATATGCTCCTTTCAACCGTCTAACTCATGCCAGCATAGAAAGTGGATGTATTGGGTCATCCCATAAATAATACAGTTTTATCAACTGCATGAACTAAAAGTCAGAAGGGACAGGATAAACTACCTGCATCAACTTGTTATAAAAGCAGGTAGTAATTTTGCCTTGTCCTTATTCTTAGTGCAAGTTTTGAAGAGTGCAGTTTGATTTTAACAGTCATTTTTTTCAAAGCTATAATGGAAGTGAAAAAGGAGCATATTCAGCGTATTTTGCTTCATCAGTTCATAGGCAACAACACAATGGATGCAGTATATGGGGATCGGACAATAAGTGTAAGCCAGTGTCAACGGTGGTTCCAGAAATTCTGAGCCAGAAACTACAACCTAGAAGATGAGCCTTGTCCTGGAAGGGCCATAGAGCTTTATGAGGACGTCTAGCAAACCCTGGTGGAACAAAATCCCATCATAACTGTTAAGGAACAAGCAGAGAAGCTTGGATTTGGTCATTCAGGCATTCATTGACACCTGTGTGCCATCGGAAAAGTCAGAAAATTGGGTCAATAGGTTCCTCACAAAGTTTCCGAGTTTAATTGCACACAGAGAGTGAATGTGTGCTCTTCTTTGCTGTCACATCTCATCAATGAACCTTTTTTGGAGCAAATAGTGACCAGTGATGAGAAATGGATTCTCTATAAAAATGTTAAGCGCTGAACTTTTAAACCCAAACCAAACAATAACAAAGATCTACTGCGAGCTGCTTGAGCTGCTTTAGTCAGCGATAGAAGAAAAACGACCATCTTTGGTTTCAAGATGAAACGTGTTCCTCCATCAGGATATTCCTCAGCCACATACAGCAAGGATGATATTCCAAAGGCTGGAACAGTTTGAATGAGAAACAATGCCCAGCCCACCATATTCCCTGGACATTGCTCCATTTGATTATCATTTATTCCACGGTCTTCAAAATCATTTGGACGGAAAAAATATGAATTCTGTAGATGCGGTTAGAATATTACTGGAGGAGTATTTTTCTTCACAGACTACTGATTTTTGGAAGAGGGACCTTGCAAGTCTACCAGATAGATGGAAGAGTATTGTAGAAAATGAATGTGAGTTTATTTTAGATTAAAAAAGAACTCTGTTTATCTTAATTTTGAAAAATAAAAGTACAAAAAATGATGTCATTTAAGGGAGATCTTTTTAGAGACAGTGTATCTATCTAGGACTATATTATCTTTGCATTTTTTTTAAAGATAGTAATTTGAGTGATTTGACTGTTATTTTTAGTAGATCAGCTGAACATTTACTTGTTCTCTAACTGGCTTAAATACTGGTGCAAATGCCAGTAGGTCCAATTGAGACATTCTCCTTATCCAATAAGCGAATGTTATGTTTAAACTGAGACTGACTACAGAAATGGAAACAGGATAGCCACCAGAACTACTTAGTTACCATTTTAGCATTCCAGCCTGTGGATGATAGATGCCTGTTTCTAACTAATGTAATCACTCTGAGGTCTGGATCAAGTAAGCTTTATGAGGACGTCTAGCAAACCCTGGTGGAACAAAATATGGTCAGGAGATGACCATAATCTTGCTTGAAAAGAAATAAGAAGAATTGTAACTTACCATTACTACTGAGGTCAGTGTTGGTGGCTTGGTCTCGTGTTGAGTGTTCATATGTATACTGCCTCTGTCGTCTCTTCTTAGGTTTTGAGTTGTGTGAGTTCATTATGAGAAAGTTATCAGAAGGTTGTGAATGTTCCTTAGTATTTGGAACCATAGAATTCTCTTGTGGATGGAATAAACAATTGTTACTTGACACGGTGGGCATTTTTTCATATGAGCCACAGCTGTGATTGACACTGTTTGAAGAGGACATCAAGTGTCCTGGTTTATTACCTGGCAGTATACGTTCTAGACCATTTAAAGAACCACCAGGTTTCAGTTTTTCTAATTTAGTGCAATTAGCATGCTGATGGCTGTTATTTGATCCTGAAAGATTTCATAAGTATCTTTTTTAGAATTGGAAAAGAAAGAAAGAAAGAAAGAAAGAAGAGAGAGAGAGAGAGAGAGAGAGAGAAAGAGAGAGAGAGAGAAAGAGAGAGAGAGAGAAAGAGAGAGAGAGAGCAGAATAAAAAAATGAGAAAGATTTACAATATACTTTTCTATTGCAGAAGACGAAATAATAGGGATGAATTTGATGAAGGTTATGAAATGAAACACTTATAAAAAGAACTTGATAATTTAAGTGTAAATAAAAAATTTTCCCATTAGAAATAATGATACATCTATCAAATTTATTTAACAATTAATCAATTGAAAAGTTTGAAGAATTTATCTTCAAAAACTGACTTTAACCATTTTTAATCTGAGTATAGGCATGTAGGAAGAAATAATTTGCTAAGTATTTCATTGCTCTTTGGTTCTAATTAGTATTAACACAACCATCATTGCCAGCAAAATCACCCTTCGATAAATATTCTACAAGATTTTAAATAGTGACCATCACAACCAGCAGAATCACTTCTTGATAAATTCTATCTTTCAAATTTTGACTAACCACAGATTTTAAAGCAGATTGACATTGCTTAACACAACACCACCTACAGCTTCATTAATAGACCCCTACCATTTCATGGCACCAGAATTTGTTTTTCATTTAAGTTAATCAGGGCAAAAGAGATAGTGTTCATGAGATTTGCTGTCTTGTTTTCCCAGAATGGTTGGACTGATGGGGCTAATGACCAGCTTAAATATCTGCAGAAAAATATGAGTGGGGATTCAAGCTTCTGGTCTGAATGTTGACAACATTGTCCATACAGTTAATGGAACCAAAGAACTTGGTGTTAAACTGGCTGCATGATTGGTCAACCATTGAAAATGGAACTATGAGAACAAAAGATTTAGTAATATTAGCTGTTTTTTTGAGTTCCTATAGTATAATTGATATTAACATTTTATTGGCATGCAGTGTTGAACATTCAAGAGGACAAAGTCAATAGAAAAAGAAACCAATAAGAAATAGAACTTATGAGCTCCGTAAAGAGATGAATCAGTAAAGCTTACCTGTATGCTTAACTTGCATAATTTGTGGGCTTTTAGACTGATCAATATTATTACAGTTAGAATCTCCTACAGAATGGTTGTACATATCTTCGTGTACATGATTGCCAACATGACCAGGATACTAAACGAACAAAGGAAAAAAAGAAAAATGAAAAGAATGATTTTGGCAATTAAAAAAAAAACAACTTTTCTTTAATAGCCCTATGGCTCAAAGGGATGTATAAAAACATGAAGGGATGTGAAGCAGGGGGTTTACAAAGAAAAAAAAAATATGGGATAGGGATATATAAGTTATACTAAGACAAGGGGAGAGGTGAAAGATACAATATTTTTCAGATTGTGCGCTGGCTGAACCAGAGAAGAATTTTCAGGTGAGGAAGCAAGAGCTGAAATCAAAAGGGCCTTAGAGTTAATTTAGCAAAGAGCTTAGTCCTGGTAAGTAGGAAAACAGACAAATCACTTATCCCTTCAGGGAGATGGCCCTACTCGATATGTAGAAAAGGGGTAGGTAGAAATTCCATATGGTGTACCCAGTGCAAATTATGGACATATAAGTGGTGCAACGGTATCATAGGAAGTTCAACAGAGAAATAGTCTTTATATGTGGCAGATGTGCAGGTACATTAAACACCAGGAATGTACAGATCCCCACTCAAATGTCCAGGGGTATCCTTAGAAGTGGTAGATAGTTTCCATTACTTTGGTGACAAAGTTAGCAATGGAGGAGGTAGTTCCAAAAGTGTAGCTGATAGATTAAGAACAGGCAGGACAAAATTCAGAGAGCTGCTACCTTTGTTGGTAACAAAAGGCCTCTCCCTCAGTGTGAAAGGCAGATTGTATGATTGCATGGGCTGTAGCTACTGAGAACATGTGAATGCTTGAAAGAAATGAAGTCAGCATGCTTCACTGGATGAGCAATGTCAGTGTGCATGTACGACAGGGTGTAAGTGATTTGAGAGAAAAATTGGGTATATGAGGCATCAAAAGTAATGTGCAAGAAGGAATACTGCACTGGTATGGCCATGAGATGCACATTGACGAGGACAGCTAAATAAAGAACTGCTGATCTCTAAGTGTGGAGGGAACATGTGGAAGGGATTGACCCAAGTAGATGTGGGATGAAGTGGTAAGAAAAAATCTTCAGATGTTGGGTCTCATAGATGAGATGGCAAGAGACCAAGACTTCTTGCAGTTTGCTGTGCTTGAGAAGATGATGTGTCTTCTCATGTAAAATTCTGGCTATTTATGCATACATGCATGTCCTCTACATTCCCCACTTAGGCAAAAGATCCTAATCTTATGGGTTTATGGGTGCTGGTACCACATAAAAGCACCCATGCTGGTGTCATGTAAAAGCACTCAGTGCACTCTATAAAGTGGTTGGCATTAGGAAGGGCATCCAACTAAAGAAACTGTGCCAAAATAGATGAATGGAGCCTGGGCAGTTCCCTAGTTGGCCAACTCCTGTCAAACTGTCCAACCCATGCCAGCATAGAAAATGGATATTAAAAGATGATGATGATGTGTGAAACACTGTTGTAAATGAGCAAAGCCTTGGGTAGTTTCAGTTTTTATTTAAGTAATCTCACTACACAAATTCCTTTCATTTGTATTTTCCAAGATTAGTTCTACAAATTTGTTAGTGTGACTGGTGTAAAACTATTTTTAGGCTAATTAAAGAACTTTAACCACATTTAGACAAACTAACCTAACTTCTAACTCCCTTCAAGCATTATTCTTTCCTTGCCCTCCCCCTCACATTGGCATATGTTTTAGCTAACATTTCTTTCACTCCATTCAACTTCTTTCCTTTTCAAAGTCTCATTCCACACTTCGTTCTCTTTGCTGACTAAAAAAATACTTATTCACTTGGGTCAGAGGTTACCTACATAGTTGCAATTTATAACTTATCAAAGACACATAACTGCTACTGTTGCAGTAGCAGCAGCAGTAGTAGTAGTAGTAGTTGTGTGAAAATTTACAGTAGATAAGGTATTGATGAACATGAGCATATTAAAGCTGTCTGTTAACACATGGATTTCGAAAAATCAAGAGAGAGGAGAGGGAGAGGGGGAGAGAGACAGACAGACAGAGAAATGGGGAGAAGGAAAGAAAGAAAGAGAGAAAGTAAAAGTTTTAGATAGATATCTAATAAATTACCATAGGTTTTGAAGATATAGGTGCTGAAGTATAGCCATCAATTAGGTCAGTGACAGTGTAGGACTTTGGTGTTGGTTGTATGGGGCTGTGTTGACAGTACTGGTTATGGTGGGAATGGTGGGAACCATTACTCAAAGAACCATTCATTCTGCTCAGTGATTCTTTATAATATGATGCTAAACACGTTCAAAAGAAAAATATAAACTGTTTAGAATTTTAATTAAAAAACAAATGAAAAAATAAAAACAATGATAATAATAACAGCTACAGCAACTATAACAATGGGTTCTGATTAAGGCACAAGGCCAGCAGTTTTAAGAGGAGTGGGTTAGCCAGCATCACTAACCCCAGTACTTGACTAGTACTTTATTTTATTGACTGCAGAGAGTTGAAAATAGGTCTTGATGGCATTTAAACTCAGAATGTAATGAACTAAAACGAACACTGCAAAAGATTTTTTTCTGACACTTTTATAATTCTCTCAGTTCACCATCTTCAATAAAAATAATAATAATAATAATAATAATAATAATAATATAATAATAATAATAATAATAATAATAATAATAATAATAATAATAATAATAATAAATAATAATAATAATAATAATAATAATAATATAATAATAATAAATAATAATAATAATAATAATAATAATAATAATAATAAATAATAGTTTCAAATTGTGGCTCAAGGCCAGCAAGATTGGGGGTGGGGATGAGTCAATTACATTGATCCCAGTGCTCAATTGGCACTTATTTTATCGACTCCGAAAGGATGAAAGGTAAAGTCAACCTTGGTAGAATTTGAACTAACAACATAAGTACAGATGAAATGTCACTAAATATTTTGCCCATCATGCTAACGATTCTGCCAGATTGTTGCATTCAATAATAATGAATAATAATATTAATCAGGACAATATCCAAACTACCATCTAAGAGTCTGAAGGATACTGAAATTGAGACTCAAATTACTGACCTGCAGAAAAATGCAATCTTGTACTCTACAAGAATCCAAAGAAAGATTCTTGAGATTTGAGGAGGCTTGTCACAAAACCTCAAGATTACATCCCTGCTAATGTAATAATAATAATGTAATAATAATATAATATTAGCATAATATAATATAATATAATATAATAATAATATAATATTAGCATGTAATAATAATAATAATAATAATAATAATAATAATAATAATAATAATCCTTTCTATGAAAGGCACAAGGCCTGAAATTTGGGAGGAGGGGATTACATCGACCCCAGTGTTTTGCTGATACTTAATTCACAGTGTTTCACTGGTACTTAATTTATCGACCCCAAAAGGATGAAAGGCAATATCGACCTTGGAAGAATTTGAACTCAAAATGTAGCAGCAGATGAAATACTGCTAAGCATTTTGCCTGGCATGCTAACAATTCTGCCAGCTTGCTGTCATCATCATCATCATTATAACAACAACAAATCACACCATAGTGAATTCAAGATGAACAACAAGAGAGAGAAAGATGAAGTAAATGAAGGGAAAAAAAGAAAGGAAGATCAGGTACCAACATGACTCACAAAGACTGATACAAGTTTGAAGGTAGAACACCTACAAAAATCAGTACTTTGGCACAAGCTAGCAATTTTTTCGGGGTGGAGTAAAAGTCAATTACATTGACCTCAGCGTTCAACTGGTACTTATTATATTGACCCCAAAAGGATGAAAGGCAAAGTTGACCCCATTTGAACTCAGAACATAAAGATGGGCGAAATAATGCTAAGCTAATGGGTGGGGCAGAGAGAACAGATGTTTTTGAAATGGTTATTACTCAGCCCCAGTGGGAGGGACATATCTGACAGGTACCATTCAATCTGTGGTGTCTTAGCATTTTTTTTTCTTTTCAGGTGATGGCATGGCATGGTAGACAATAGAACATCATGTGTTTGCCTATGACAGTTACATGAAGAATAATGAGTCTGTCACAGTAGTTCAACATAAGTTTCATCACCATTTCAATATTCACCGAAATCAGGCTGTTCCCACTCGTAACACAATCTTACGTTGGGTGAATGCACTTCGTACATGAGGTAAACTAATGAATGGGAGACTGGTGGTGGTGGTGGTGGGGTTTGCCACAAATGGTAACGGACCTTGGAAAATGTGGAACATGTCAGACAAGCTTTGATATGGAGTCCAAATCATTCTGCTCGGAGGCATTCCACTGAACTTGGCATAGGTAATTGATCAGTAAGGTGCATGAAGACCTGCATTTCCACCTGTGCAAATTGGTCATTGGGCAACAGTTGAAACCATGGGACTATGCACAATGGCTTAACTTCACATGTCAGATGGAAGCAATTTTGAGGCAAATAACAACCTCATTTTGCTAATGAGTGAATAAACTCATTTTTATCTCAATGGCATGATGAATCAAGAGAACTGTTGTTACTGGGTTCTTCAAAATCTGAGAGAACTGAACAAAAAGACCACTGCACAACCCAAAAGTGGCGGTCTGGTGTGCTGTTGGAAAAGCTGCCGTCATTGGTCCTTACTTATTTGAAGGCAATAATGGAAAAGTGAACTCCGAGCATTACATCGAGATGATAAACAACTTCTTTGTGCCTGAATTATGACGAAACGTACGCTTATTCAATGTGTGTGGTTTCAGCAGGATGGGGCGATGGCCCACATAGCCAGAGCATTAAAGGGCGTTCTTCACCCTCCCTTCAGTGACCACCTCATTTCCAGGTTTGCTGACATTCCTTGGCTCCCTTGGTTTCCTGATTTATCCATGTGAGATTATTTTTTGTGGGGAAACTTCAAGGCCTGTGTGTATGTGCATAAGCTCCATACACTGAACAATTTGAAGGAAGCTATTCACTTGGAAGTTGCCCAAATCGACAGAGTAATGCTGAAGAGATTGGAGGCCAACTTCCAAAAACGCCTTCAGAAATGCATCAATGAAAATGGACAGCACATGATGGATGTTGTTTTCCACACTTGATTTTGACAAATGCTAATTCAATATGAATACACTGGTGTCAATAAAATTTGTTTGCAACTGAAATTAATGATTTTGTGAATTTTAAAAAAAATATTTGTACTCTCTGCCCCACCCTGTATTTTATCTCATCAAATGTGGTTCTCTTAAAATGGCTATGAAAAATTTGTTGAAAACAAAACATGTTGCTAAATATATTGATTTTGACGAGCCTTACTCATTAAATTAATGGTTACATGGTTGAGTATTCCACAGTATACCTTTAATGTAATTCCTAGGCTAAATCATATAACACAATATGTGACAAAGGGTTTTCCACACTGTTTCTGTCTATGGTGAAAGCCATTTGCCCAAAGTGCCAAGAGGTGGACTCAGACTCATGACTGCAAAGCAAACTTCTAAACACTCAGCCATACCTTCAGCCATACGCAATATTGTGAAATACTTTCCAATAATACTCACCTCTTGGAAATGGTGGTTGTCTCTGTCGAATACAACACATGACTATGAGAACAAGGAGAACAAGAACCATTACTGAAAGAATTCCACCTAAAATCTTATAAAGTAATTCTCCACTAGACTGGAAACTGCTATGATCATGGTGGTTGTTATTTTGGAGTGTGGTAACTTGTGTCTTGCCTGGATCATAATTTGATGGACTGGATGATGATGATGATGATGATGATGATGATGATGACGACGACGAATCTTCAGCAGCTGAAAGATACAATAACATGTATAAATAGATACATAAATACATGCATATGTACACACATGGAAGTACAATACACATTCATAAAATAACTGAAAAAGAAGGTAGAAAGAAAAATTGAAGGAGAAATAGTAGTTAGGAAGGAGAAGAAGGAGCTAAAAGAAATGGAAGAACAAACAGTAAGAAGAAAATAGATGAAGTAAGAATAGCAAGAAGAAATTAGAAGGGGAACTAGAATCTATAAAAAAGACAAATGAAGAGGTGACTAGAAAAAAAAAAAATCAGAAGATAGAAAGAAGCCAGAATAAAAGTTGACGAGAGGAGAAAATGAGAAGAACTTACGAGAAGTCCGTTTAACTACTTTGTTACTGAATTTACTGTAACTATGTTTGTTAAAACACTCCATCTTAATTCTGTAATCAGTGCCAGGTTCCAAGTTTTTAATTATGTGTTTACGCAGCACTGGCTTGTAGAGGGTTATGTTGGTAAATGATACATCCAAATGGTAACGTTTGTAGAAAATTATAAAACCACTGATTGGAACTGATTTCAATTGAATATACTGAAATGAGAAAATAAGAAACCTAAGATTTTAGTATTTATATTAAGTATATACAGTTCAGTTTATTGTCATTGGTGCCTAGTTGTTATATAAGAGCAAACAAAAGTGGACTTAAAATATTTTGATTTGTCATTCTATACCTAATTTGTATGCATTCAAATTTGGTCAGGATCAGTTTCATCCCTTTAAAGTGCTCAGGATGATTCAATTCATTATATTCCTGATCTTTAGAAAAACTGTTTTTCTGCTTAATCAAGAGAAATAATTATATTTAGGCAGAATAAACATGTGCGCATGCATACACAGAGAGGGGCTTTTTTCAGTTTCTGTTTATCAAACCTACTCAAAAGGCTTTAGTTGGCCCAAGGGTGCTACACAATGCAATTGAACCTAGACTTATATGGTTGGGAAGTAAACTTCTTACCACAATACAATACAGAGATAACAAATGATTAAAGAGATAAAATTTTGTATATTGAGATGATACAGTGAAAGAATGAAGGGAAAAGATATGCAAGTGCATATTCAAATTCAGCCTTCTAATAGTTTGGTATGTTCACATTTGTAGAAAAAGAAAAGAAGGAAAATTTGCAATAATGAAAGAAATAAACCATTTGAGTTTTCACTCGTATCTTTGATATCATATCTTGCAATGTACTTATCTTTTTAAGTAAGTAAATATGTTCATGATATCTCACTTACCTTTCATTTTGGCATAGTTCTCAAATAAACTCAATTTTAAAATGGTAAATAAATATTTTTAAGATCATATTTCTTATTTTCCTGATGTAGCACAAAAAATAGTCAATATGTTATGTTTCTCAAATCAGTACCCCTTTAAAACTAAATAAATGCTTTTTAATGTTGTTTTTCAAAGTCCCTTTAATTCATTTAAAAACTCACTGTTCAAAGTTTTCATTTTCCCAATATTTGTATATTCTGATTTTTAGGTCTTTTGAAATTCAGCCTGCTTATATTTGGCTCTATGATCCAAGCCTAAACACAAGAAAGTTTTGCAAACACCTACAGAGCTGAGAAGGATTAAATTTTTGGTTGAGTTTAGTCAAACTTATAACTCTGTACTAAACTATTCCTCAAAATATCAAATTTTGACCACAATTAAATACTATTTCTATGTCATCAGGCCGATGATTCTCGATGACCTCCATGACAAGTGCTCTGTGCTTGTTATGGAATTTTTGAGGAAGAATACAAGGGTGGTTTCCTGTAACCTCTCTTCAGGTATTTATCTTACAAGATACCTGAGGCTAGATACAGATGAGATGATATCAAAATATTAAGTACTAGAACAAATATGACAAATCTTCACAGCCTTAGATGAAAACTACTTTCTCTAAACATCAAATATTATGATTAACTATAAACATGAAATCTTTACCTTCCATTCAACAACTATGGCATAAATTTTGTCAACGACTAATTCTTCAACTTTGACAATTGTTGGTCCATCAATTAAACGCTTTACTGAGCTGTGATCACCATCAGATTCCAATGTAAAAGGGTCAGAGTTGTCTCCTGGAGCATTGTCATTATTGCTATAAACTGCCACTATTCGGAATTTATAGGTGGCACCTGAAAATAGAAAAATATAAGAAAATATTATGCCACATTATATTACAAACTTTGATTTCAATTTAGTGTTAAACCATTTTGTGAATATATTTTTAACATAAAAACAATACTCTGTCTTACTCTGATTGTGTTTCAATTGATCTTCAAAATAAAGAAAGTTTTTCACTTAATCATTTATTTTGTTGGGATGAGTGGAAAGAAGAGGGTCATGACATGGAAGAAGAGGGACTGACTGGAAGATGAGCGCGAGAGGCAGGGGTCGGCCTCTTCTTGCCCACTGGAGGCATCGTGAACAGATGTCAGGGAATTCGCTCCCAGGTTGGTCAGATAGCAGCAGCTTATACTGGGTGACAGGGGTAGGGCAGGATTGCTGGAGAGATTACTACTAGACAGGTGAAGACGAGAGAGGAAGGTAGGTGAACCTCTTTTCATTTCCCACACATGACAAGCTATTTCAGCAATCGTATACAGATGTTGTTGCCCCCTTAATATATGATGGCAGTGAAGATAAGGATCAGCTGTGATGTCACCAGACCTTTCTACGGTGAAGGAGACGTAGTAGCCTGGATTTGAAAGGCCAAAGTTGTGGCAAGGTTACAAGGCATTGAAGACGTAGCCAAGCCTCATGGTGCTGTATTTGGAGGGGAGTGCGCTGGCACTTTACCTCGAAATGGATGAAGAAGAACAACTGAGTGTGGCAAAGACCGTGAAGCGCTTGAGAGAGGCTTACACAGAGGAGAGTACATTGCTTTAGCAAAACTGGAAACAGTCAGATGGACAGGGGAACAGATTGACAAATATGCTGTGGAGGTATGGAGGCTGGTTGTGCTGTCTGGTCTCAGCAGAAAGAGACTGGAGAAGGTAACATGACTGACCTACAGGAATGGCTTTCCCGATGACATGTCGGTGCGACTACAACAATTGCCAGGTGGCAACAAAATGGCGTCAAGCCCATGTGTTGACACAAAACACCGGGCAGAAGGTAGTGGTGATGGTGGCTGCTGAAGCCCGTGATGCCAGTGAAAGATGGAAAGAGGCCAGCTGTGGAACGACAGCAGCCGTTCACAGGCTGGTGTTTTAAGTTCCACAGACCACACATGGCAAGGGGCTGCATGGAGCCTGGACTGGTTTGCTACTGGTGCAAACAGACTGGATATATCGCTCGAAATTGTGGTCAGAGAAAAGGCCATGGGGAAGTTGCTGCCTCTCAACCTTCCTCCATGAATCAGTAAAGGCATTGGTGAAGTCGCTCCCCGTAGTTGAGGTCATGGTTGAGGGAAACATGTTCATGGCCCACATGGACACGGGCTGCATAACAACTCTCGTGACCCTGAGGGTGACAAAGAAATGGAAGGGGATGAGTAGTGTTCGGGTGGTTGACGGCAGTGAAATAAATGCAAGGGTAGCAGTGATGTGGAGATAGCAATGCAAGGCACAATGCTAAAGTTGCAGGCGATCATGAGCGACCACGTGGTAGATGGGATTGATGTGGTAATGGGAATGGACGCGATTGACCACCTTGGAGGTTTCAGTGTTGGAGGAGATGTGGTTGCGTTTGGTGCTGTGAGTCAGGAATGTGAGCAGGAGCAGAGCTTCATGAAGAGCTGTACTGCCTACACCATTGAAGACAAGGATTTTTGGGCAGCATTTGATGGTCATTGGTGGATGATAGAGTGGCACTGGAAAGAGGAGCCCCCGATGCTGAAGAACAGGGTGAGTTGCTACCAGCATACTCTGAAAGGACATGCCAGGTGCGAGTTTGAAGAAGAGGTAGAGAGGTGGATTAAAGAAGGAGGAGGTGGTGAGCGGAGTGCTACCTCTAATGGCCATGTATTGTGTCACACAGTTGGCGAGGCGACAAACATCTGCAATGAGATACTGCACCTGTGGAGACAGTCAACTAAGGCAGTGACGATCATTGACTTGAAGTGGGCATATTTGCAGCTCCATATGAGCGACAAACTGTGGCAATACTAGCTGGTGTGATACAAGGGCCTGACATATTGTCTGACAAGGCTGGGTTTGGGGCTGAATTCTGTGCTGAAAATCATGGTGACAGTGCTCAAATCCATCCTAGAAAATGTGGATAGGATAAGAAGGGCCATGAGTTCCTACATAGATGACATCCAAGTGGATGAGACCGTAGTGCTTGCCACAGAGGTTGTGAGACATCTGAAGAAATTTGGACTGATTGCGAAGCCACCGGAACCAGTGGCTGGAAGTGTTGCACTGGGTTTCAGAGAGACAGAACAGGCATGTTGGTGTTTTGGAATGAGATCCCAGAGCTGGGTACCAATGTCAGCAGGAGAGAACTGTTCTCGATGTGCAGGAAATTAGTAGGTCACTACCCGATTGTGGGGTGGCTGCGTATGGCATGCAGTTACACCAAGAGATGAGCAGAAGAGGAGAACTGGGGTGAGAAGCTGAAAGATGATGGCGATGATGCAGGAAATTCTAGAGAGAACAAGGGCAGAAGACCCGGTCAGAGGGAATTGGCATGTGCCCAAATTGGATAACAGGACTGTATAGTGTGTTGTGATCCAACACAACCCTTTTGTCATGACAAAAGGGGTTGTGTTGGAAATCGGAGGTGCTGAAGTGGAAGATGCGGCCTGGCTTTGAAAAGCAAATGACTACAACCACATCAATGTTGCTGAGTTGGATATAGTGCTGAAGGGAGTGAATTTGGCCTTGAAATGGGGACTGCGCTCCATTGAAATCCGGACGGATTTGGCAACTGTGCTTGGTGATTACTGATGAGAAGAGGATGCAAACCAAAGAGGCTGCAGAAATGTTAGTGAAGCACCACCTAGGGGTTCTAGGAGAGCTAATTGGCAAGATCGGCCTGAAACTGAATGTATTCAGAGAGAAACAAAGCAGAAGTTCTAACCAGGGTATAAAAGGCCTGGTTAGGGGAGCCAGAAGAATCGAAGCAAGGGGTAGCTGCAGTGTGTCGGTTAAATGACTCTAAGCTAAGGAGACTGCATACAATGTATCATATGGGTGTAGATAGGACCCTGTATCTCACCAGGAGGATTGATGCCAGTGTTACCAGATGGAGCATCCAAAAGGTGGTTGGGAATTGCAATAGGTATCAATCCATCAACCCTGCTCTGGGTGTGCATGAGCAGGGAAACAATTTGGTAGAGCACAACTGGAAACAATTAGCAGTGGATATAACACACTACTGGCAGGGAACATATCTCTCGATGGATGACTGTGAGCCAGGTTGGATGGCCATTTGGAGAGAATTGGGGACAGGCACCGTGGACAAGATGGCACATATTCTAAACGAGGTACTCTTAGAGTGGGGCACAGTGGATAAATTGCTGATAGACAACAGCACAGTGTTTTGTTCAGAGGTGCTGAAGGAGATACTTGACAGGTGGAAAGTGCACCACTTTTTCAGAGTGGTATATAGGCCGAGAGGAAATGGGATCGTGGAGAGACACTATCAAGGCCATGGTGGAGAGGGGACATGTCTTGCCACTGGAAGCAGTTTTCTGGTACAACATGTTGCCTTGTTCAGGACAGACTGAATGGTCTGTGCCACATAGAGCAATATGCAAATATGAATGGCAGCATCCAAGTAAACTATCAAGATGCTATCAAGATGCCACCAAGCTGCACAATTCAGTGGAATAGTGATGGCTGCCAATTCCAAAAACAACATTTCTGTGGATGGAATGCCGCATCATGTCTTAGATGTTTGTAAGATTGTCATTTCATCGGATGATGATTGTGGAGAGGAAGAAGAGAATGAGGTTCCCAGCTTAAGAAGATCACGATGTGCAAGGCACCCACCCATGGAGTGAAGCGAGGAGGTGATCTTTGAGATCAGGGGGTCATGTGAGGATGAGCTGGAAGAAAAGGGTCATGTCATCAATGGTTAAGGGACTGACCAGAAAGGAAAGCGTGAGAAGGGAAGTGGGGTGAGAGAGGCAAGGGTTGGCCTCTTCTTGACCACCGGAGGCATTGTGAACGGACATCAGGGAATTTATTCCTAAGTTGGTCAAATAGCAGCTGCTTATACTGGGTGACAGGGGCAGGGCAGGATTGCCAGAGAGATTACTACTAGACAAAGACAAGAGAGGAAGGTAGGTGAAACTCCTTTCATTTCCCAATGCATGCTAGATTTAATGTTCTTGTTTTAGTCTCAGGTGAGATCTGGGTAGTCAAACTTGTGATCAAAGGTTGCATAAACACATTGAAATCATGACAAAACCTTTAGATAATATAATTTTGAGTACATAATGTTAGATAAAACACAGGATGATTATGGTGGAAAAGCCTTTGATAATAAGTCTGCATGGTTTGACCATGACTGAACTAGGACTAAACAACAGCAACAAACAAGAAACAGAAAGAAGAAACAAACCGGATTTAAGACGATTGACGGTGACTTTGCGGTATTTACTGAGAATTTGTTCATCTTCAGTTTGCCAATGATATTTCTTTGGGAAAACTTCCTTGTATTGTACAACGAAAAACTTGATTGCCAGGCCGTCATTATCAGGAATTGTCCATTCAACCAATACAGATGTATCACTTTGCTTTGTCACCTTGGGTTTGGTTGGAACCACCATGTCACCTGAAATGGATTAAACCAAAGGTAAGAAGAATTTACATAAAATATGAATCTACATGCTTTTTAATTTAAAAAAAATAAGATTACATAATATACTCAAGCTGATGCGTGAGTATATTTCTAATGAAATAATTTGTCTGTACATATTTTTTATTAATTTTGAAAATGATCAAGAAATTGGAAGGATTGAATGTTTTTAATTTAGGTATGTACACTTTAAAGCAGGTAGTTTCGTTCCAGAGAAACAAAGGTGATCTCAGATAGATTAATACAACAGGATTAGGATAAGGAGGTAAGCTTGCAGAATTGTTACTGTGTGGGGCAAAATGCTTAGTGGCATTTTGTCGTTCTTTACATTCTGAATTCAAATGCCACCAAGGTCAACTTTGCCTTTCATCCATTCAGGGTCTATAAAATAAGTACCAGTTGAACACTGGGTTAAATGTAATCGACTTAACCCCTCCCTGAAATTTCTGGCCTTGTGCCAAAATTTGAAACCAATATAACAGGATTAGGTAGATGTTAATTAATTATATATTTTTGAGTCTAAATTTTGATTATGACTATTGTTGCCTTCAAAATGATTATCTGAATAAAAAGAACTCTACTTTTAATATAAATACAGTGGTGATAATGATGATGATCAACTTCTAGTCATCCTCATTATCATCTAACATTTTCCACTAACACAAACACCACTATCATCTAATTCCAATCATCAAACGTCCTCACTATGATCAACTTCACATCAGTGTTGTTGCGGGTGTTGTCAAATATCACAACACATTTTGCCCAATGCTCCAACAGCTCTGTCAATTCAAAATGATGAAAGGCTAACTTGATGGTATTTTAATTCAGATTGCAGAGTTAATATATGGTTGGCATTGTGTGGGTGTGCATCGTCATGCAACAACAAAACTTTCTTTGACAATAGACTTCGGCATTTGGTGTGAATTACTGGTTTCAGTTTGTTGGTCAGCAAAGCACTCTATTTTGCACTGTTGATTGTACACCCTTTTTCCAGGTAGTCTTCCAGTATAGGCCTTTTTGAGTCCCAAAAATGGGTTAGTATCACCTTTCCTGTGGAAGACAGAGTTTTGAATTTCTTTGTTGCTCGCGAGCCAGGATGTTTCCACTCCATACTCTGTCTTTTGGATTCTGTCTCATAATGATAGACCCATGTTTCATCTCCTTGACTATTCTGCTCAAAAATCTTTTGCCTTTGTTGTTGTAGCAATCGAATAAACGTTGGCAGACCTCAAGATGTTTGCACTTCTTCTCTGCAGTAAGCTCTCTTGGCACCCATCTTGCACAGACTTTATGGAAGCTGAGCTTGTCGTGGATGATTTGATAAACAGAACTATGACTAATATGCAGAGAATGAGCTACCTCATCAATGATAACTTGCTGATTCACCATTACTACCTCTCAAACTTGCTGAATCTTCTTGTCAGTGGTGGAGGTTGATGGGTGTCCTGCTCCCTCTTCATGTGCCATGTTTGTCTGGTCACTTTTAAACTTCTTGATCCATTCATACACACTTCTATGCAGTAGTGCTAAAAGCCTCCAATGAATTTCAGCACCTAACATACCTTCCAACCAAAGAAATCTGATCACTGCTTTTTATTTTTCTTTGGGGCACATTGGTAGTGGAGCGGCCAGAAAGCCAGAAAGAAAATTGGCGAAATCAAGCTCAAGCTTCAATCACATGACTACAATAGTACCAACTATAAGCATGCACGTGCAAAAGCCAGTGTGACAATAATAAAGAGATGTTATGGAGAAAGTGTGGATAATTTTTTACTTTCTCTCGTAAATACCATGAGACATTCTATCCAAACTCTAATGATACTGCCATTTTGTTGCTTATATATAGTAAAAAAAAAAAAAAAGTATGGTCATGGGTAGAATGTCTCTGTTCATTGATTTGCTTCATTAGAGCTGATTTGGGTTTATATAACAATGACAATAACAAATGTCATTGCCCAAACTTCTGTTGCTATGGGTTTCACACATTATGGTACTGTGTTCCCTAAATTTTTGGGTCAAGCATTTTTAAGCCTGCTTTAACAAATTCTCTGCAAATCTTTTTTGGTCATTGTTATATTTCAGGATGGTCATTTTTTTCCTGCCAAATAAACACATGCACTATATATTCGTTCTTCACTCATTTATCATTGTTCATATTTTATCTTATGTCCATTGTCTGGAAATCTTTCGTCACACACCTGTGACTTCTTCAGCAACTCTTCCATCCCATGTGTGTCCTCCTATTTTGATGAAAGATTTCCAGACAAATGAACATAAGGTAAAATAAGAATAATAATAAATGAGTGAAGAATGAAGATATAGTGCGTATGTTTATTTGGCAAGAAAAAAAAAAAGAAAAGGAAAGCATCCTGAAATATAACAATATCTGTTTCAACACATGATTCCACATCAGGAATCTTGCAAAACAAATTCATAAACACTTCTTGATCAATTCAGCACTCTCTTTACTTTTACTCTTTTACTTGTTTTCAGTCATTTGACTGCGGCCATGCTGGAGCACCGCCTTTAATCGAGCAACTCGACCCCGGGACTTATTCTTTGTAAGCCCAGTACTTATTCTATCGGTCTCTTTTTTGCCGAACCGCTAAGTGACGGGGATGTAAACACACAAGCATCGGTTGTCAAGCGATGCTAGGGGGACAAATACAGACACACAAACACACACATATATATATATACACATATATACGACAGGCTTCTTTCAGTTTCCGTCTACCAAATCCACTCACAAGGCATTGGTCGGCCCGGGGCTATAGCAGAAGACACTTGCCCAAGATGCCACGCAGTGGGACTGAACCCGGAACCATGTGGTTGGTTAGCAAGCTACTTACCACACAGCCACTCTAAATGCCATTTATAATGAACCTATATGTGTGTTGCAGCCACAACAAGCCAGATGTTAAACACAGTTACTGCAACCTGTTATGGTTACAACAGTTCAAATATATTCTCATCCATCTCCTCCTTTAATGTCTATTTTTGATGCATGGGTTGGATGGCTTGACCAGAGTTGGCAAGCAGGAGAGCTGCACCAGGTTCCAGTTTGATTTGGCATGGTTTCTACAACTGGATGTCCTTCCTAACACCACTCACTTTACAGTGTACTGGGTGCTTTCAATGTGACACTGGTGTGAGCACCCTTACATGGCACCGGTATGAATACTTTTGTTTAAAGTTCAGTGTTAGCACAAGTGCAGTGACCAAACATTTGCAGCACAGCAAGGCTGCTAAGATCAATCTGACTGGTTTCTACAAATTGATATCAACATAGTAATATAGGTAAGAAAGGAGTTCTTCAGTATTGCAGGGCAAGCAAAGTGTTTTGATGAGACTTTGAGGTGTAGGTGTAAGGAGATAATGCAGATTAAGCAGGGTGGGTTCAGGTGCAGTTGGAATTCAGTGTGTTAGTTCAAGAGAAAAATCTTTTATAGTAGTAGTGGAAGAAGGGGTAGGTGGAAACAGAATTAATAATAGTAAAATGTTGGTGAATACATCTTTTATGGATGTGGTCTACAATGTGTCTGTACATGTATAGCAGTTGTAGCATTACTTCACGGCAATTCTGTATTAAACAGCTCTACACAAAACTACACGCAAATACACATACACACACAATTATGTGACCAACCAGACTATCAGATGTTGTTACACATCGCTGGTCCCAATGTGCTTTGCATTGTTTTAGCCTTTGAATGATGTCACTCTGCTGGCTAGGTGAGCATCCATCCTTTGATCGAATGGGGGACTGGAGCAACGTGAAATAAAGTGTTTCATTCAAGAACACAATGCACCACTCAGTCTAGGGATCAAATCCATGATCTAGCAATCACGAGTGCAACAGCCTAAGCTTGTTTTTTAAAACATATATCATACATAAGCAAAGCCTGAAAGATTAATTAGAGATACATGGTGTGTTTTATAAATATATCTATTCAAGTGTCATAAAAGCATGAAACTGTTAGTAGCTCTGTTGGTTGTGTACTAAATTTTTATTTATCTCTTACTGGATGAAGTACTTGGTTCTACCTCTCTTGGATCTATAAAATTATATATATAAATGTACATACATCATGATTATTTAGTGTCCGTTGTCCATGCTGGCATGGGTTGGACAGTTTGACTGGGATAGCACACTGGAAGGCTGTGCCAGGATCCAGTCTGATTTGGCATGGTTTTCTACGGCTGGATGCCCTTCCTGATGCCAACCACTCTGAGAGTGTAATGGGTGCTTTTAGATGTCACCGGCATAGCTGCCATTTGCATGACACCGGTATCTGCATGACTGTGATTTTGCTTGGCTTGATGGGTCTTCTCAAGCAAGAGGCCTAATGCTTGAAAAGAACTCAGCCACCTCACCTCTGTGAGGCCCAACACTCAGTCACTTTACCTCCATGAAGCCCAGTCCTCGAAAGGAACTCAGTCACTTTGTCTCTGACAGTCCAACGCTTGAAAGGTACTCAGCCACTTTGCCATTGCAAGGCCTGACATTCAAGGTTGATTTTTTTTTATGTACCACCAGCATGGGTGTGCACTTAGCTTGACAGATCCCCTAAAGCAGAGCACATCGCCAAAGGTCTTGGCCACTAGTCACTGCCTCTGAGAGATTTCAAAGTTCAAAGGTTATGCTTTATTGTCTTGTCCCATGTCTTCCTGATCTACCTCTACCACAGGTCACCTCCAAAGTTAGAGATTGGCACTTCTTTACACAACTGTCCCTATCCATATGCATCACATGACTATACCAGCACAATTGTCTCTCTTGCACACCACATCTGATGCCTCTGATGTGTAACTTTTCTCTCAAGATGCTTACACTCTGTTGAACATGCACACTGACATTGCACATCCAGCGAAGTATACTGGCTTCATTTCTATCAAACATACGCATGTCCTTGGCTGTCATAGCCCATGTTTCACTACCATGCAGCATAGCTGTTCACGCACAGGCATCAAACAATCTGCCTTTCATTCTGAGCAGAGGTAGGAGCTCTCTGAACTTTTCCCAACCTAATCTTATTCTCACAGCTACACTCTCAGAACAACCACCTCCACTACTAACCTGGTCGCCTAGATACTGGAAGCTATCTACTACCTCTAGCTTGCCCCACTGGCAGTTAATGGCATCTAATTTCCTCACATGTTCAGCATTTATTATACCTGTGCACCTTCCACGTACAAAAGTTAGTTTCTCTGTTAAACTTCCTTTGATGTTGCTGCATCTTTTGTGTGTCTAAAGCTTACACTGGGTGCATTTTATGGAGTTTCTACCTACACCTTTTCTACAGATTGAGCAGGGCCATCTACCTGAGAGGTGATTTGTGATTTGTCCATCTACCTACTTACTAGGACTTTGGTTTATGCTAGGTTAACTCTAAGGCCCTTTGATTCTAGACCGTGTTTCCATACCTGGAACTTCTCTAGCTCAGGTAGCGATTCAGCTATAAGAGCAAGGTCATCAGCATCGAGGAGCTCCAAAGTGCAGCCTATCTTGAATTCCTCCATTATTACCTGGAGGATTATGGTGAACAAGAGGCGGCTGAGTACCGATCCTTGGTGAACCCCTACTTGTACCCTGAATTCTTTGCTGTACTTGTTGCACACCCTCACCTTACTGGTAGCATCCCTGTACAAGGCTTGTACAGCTCTGACTAACCACTCATCTTTCCTTAGTTTCGGCATTGACCACCAGATAATGGATTGGGGGGACCCTGTCAAAAGCTTTCTCCAAGTCAACAAAATCCAAGTACAGAGGTTTATCTTTAGCTAGGTATTTCTCCTGAAGTTGCCTTCCAAGAAATATAGCATCAGTGGTGCTTCTCCCTGGCATAAAGCCAAACCGCACATTTCTCTCCTACATAGACTAACTCTCTCCCTGATTAGTTTGACTACAACTATCACTGCAACTTTCATTACCTGATTCAACAATTTGATACGTCTGTAATTATTTCTATCTAACCCTAACCTTAACCTTTACCTTTGTAGCAGTTGACTATGGTGCTATTACACCAGTTAGTGGGTATGACTCCTTCATAAACCACCTGATTTACAATACAGGTGACTAGACCATAACCCACACTGCCAGATATTTTAAGCATCTCAGTGGTGATTCCTGATGGGCCAGGGGCTTTCCCTGTCTTCATATCCTTAATTGCTTTATCTACCAGGGTACTGTCAATTTGGTCCCTCAGTTGAGTCATCATTTGGCAGACTCTCCTCCTACCATTCATTCTCCACATTCGTAATGGCATCTCCAATCTTCTTCTTTTGCATAATCATTAAAAGCAAGTGTACCATCATCCATGTGGACACATTTCCCTCTTATGACATCATGATTTTCTTTCACATATTGTCTTGCAATCCGAAATACTTCAGTTTGTTGGTTTTCATGGAGCTGAACACAGGCAAACTTCTTCTTTTCTGCTTCTCTCAGGCCTGTTTGCTCTAATGGCCCTGTCTATGGTATTGTTCCACCATCATGTAGCCATAGGTCTGAAAGGGACTTTACACCAGCCACAGATTTCCCAGTTGCTCTCTATGTCACAAGTTTGTAGCTGGTTCTCCCTGTCATCAAACTTCTCAATTAGGATGTCCCTAAACCTCTGACAATACGAAGGGTCCTTAAACTTTCAGGTCCTTCTTTTCCAGATTAGTCTGCTTCTTGGCATTGTTCTGGCCTGGTGTCTAAAGTCACTAATGACTAGTCTATGCTGAGAGCGCGGGGGTGGAGGGGGGGGGTGTACATTCTTCACCAGAGAGAGTCTTTGAATTTAAGAGCAACCATGCATCCCACTGTCTGGTGAGAATGAAATCTATTTGGCTAGCAGTCACCTAATTGATAGGTTATCAGGTGGCTGGTTGGCTTCCTGAAGTTGGTGTTGCAGATCAAAAGGTTATTCGCATCACAGAACTCCATCTCATCTTATGAAATATCAGTAAAAATTTATAAAAATTTAAAGTAAAAACAGTTTATCTTCTGTCTGGGTGTCAAGAACATGTATATATATCAAGAACACACACACACACACACACACATATATATATAGTTAGACAGGCAGATAGATAGATGTTTGGTTGTGTATGTGCAATATATACATATATTCCAAAATTCATATTTCCATATTCTATAGAACTAATCGCAACAACTACAACCTCACAAGCCAATGACCAAATGAAATTGACTCTGTACGTGGATGCTCAACATACTATAAGTAACACCAAAATTTCCTTTGAATCACATTCTATGGATGACTTTTTTGTTGGTTTTACACTATGTCTGGAAAAGAAAAACAAAACAATGATGTGATGGTCACGACTGGAACTTTTATGATCATAAGTCTCCTCTGTTGGGGCTGACCAGGAGCTAAGCAACAACATCAACCAGACAGCAAGAGAAATATTCAGAAGAAAAATCTCTCATCAACCAAGTGTTACAACCCATTCTACTCATACACATTTCACTTTTGTATTTTGTATCTTTATTTCATTAATAACATATCTTTAGTCTTATATACACTATATGTAAAACACACTCATGCCAGTAACATATAAATACACCCATGCTGGGAACACATGAAAAGCACCCAGCATGCTCTGTGAAGTGGTTGGTGTTAGGAAGGGCATCCAGCCATAGAAACCATACCAAAACAGAAATGGAGCAGGGACAGCTCTCCGGCTGGCCAGCTTTTGTCAAACTGTCCACCCCATGCCGGCATGGAAAACGCACGTTAAACAATGATGATGATCTAGTTCTAGATACATGATATTTGAATAAATGATGAGCTGGTCACATTTGGAGCATCTTTGAAAATTTGTTTACTCAATCAGAGTTAATCTACCATAATCACAACATATTAGGTCTAAGCTGCTAAGTAAATCTTCATGTAGTCAAACAACCAGGCAGAAATAGCAGCTAAATTTCCTCCAATTCATATCCTTTCATTACTCAAAAATAAAAATATACAGGACAATGTAGGCCACAATGTGTTCTTGCTTTAATTCACTCATATGTCTTAGCCATTATGGCTAGAATATGATACAAAACGGAACACCTTTCAAAAGGTTTGCTTAATGAGAGTCACTCAGAGACTAAACAACAACAACATATTTAATCAGGAGTAAATAATCTGATTATCAGAAAAAGAGACAAATAAATGAATAAAAAAATTAAATTAAAGATAAAGACCTCCAAATACTTTGAAGCTGTTGAGAATGTTTGGTTGGGACTTATTAATAGTCTCCAAAGAATTTATTCCTTTGCCTCTTATGTGAAAAAAAAAGTAACAAAAAAGAAAAAAAACTTGAATAGTAGTAGCCTTGATATTTGGAATTTCTTTCCTCAAACACGATGTTTTCATGGCAGTTCAAGTAGTCCCACCTGCTTATACTTAGCTCTATATTTATGAGGTGGGGATGATGATGAGAATTTTGTAAATAACTGCAACAGATGAACTGTGTCAGAAACATAGGTTATCAGCAACTAACCTCAGACCTCTCTCTCTCTCTCTCTCATGCAGTGTGTGTGTGTGTGTCAGTGTGTGTGTGTGTGTTTGTGTGTGCGCGCATGCGTATGTGTGTGTGTGTGTATGTATATCTTCCCTCCCTCATCATTCTCACTGCTTTACTGCTGCTACCCACTTCCACTAAGATTTAATTTAGAAACCAACTCAAAATATTTCAAAGCAGAAATCTAGTAGCAGCAGTGAAAATTAAATAAGAATAATCATCATCATCATCACTAGCACCACCATAATTACATTACAATTAAGAGACATAAGCCAACAAGGGTGCTTTAAGTATTCATTTGACTTGCCTGAAACAGCAGCAAAATCTCTCTCAAATCACATTTATATGATACATTGGCTAATGTGAACTAGCTCACAGGGAAAAGACAACATAGCTGTGCTTGGAATACTTTTCATTATGAGTCTGCTTGAGCAGGGCTGACCTGGGGCTAAACAACAATAACAACGACAGGTTTACTGAAATAGACTGGAAAGGGGAGAGAGTGCAGTGTGCTTCGGCTATAACACTGCATCCCATAGACTTCTTAACTATGCAGAGTGCACAATATAGCCTGAGTGTAACAGAGACAGAAATGGATCTGTTGGTCATACCTCAATAAGTAGCTGGCCATATGTCTGCTGTTTCAAAGTTGATCTAGGGCTATACAACACCACATAGAATATTATACCAAAAGGTGAAGAAACCTAGCAAAAACAACAAATAAATATGAATAATTTTTCCAACTATTATCTTTATCCTTTCTTTTATCAGCAGTTCCCTATTTGGGTTCAACAAGGGTTGTACAGGAGGTTAATCAGCTGCATTCTAAATTTTAAAAGGCTGTAGTGTATAACATATACCTGATAAAAATAAGCTTCGAGAATTTCAAATTTATTTGAAGACAAGGAGCCACATTAAAAACACCCAGCACACACTATAAAGTGGTTGATGTTAGGAAGGGTATCTAGCCGTAGAAACCATGCCAAATCAGACTGGATTGTTTGCTTGCCACCTCTGGTCAGATCAGCCATCCCATGCCAGCATGGAAAATGGATGTTATAGGATAAGGATGACGATGATGAAAAGGGCCCTTGGAAAAGTAAAAGTCGGGAAGCACTACTGTAGATTGTCAGACTACCTTACGGTACTTAGTTACATAAAGATGTGATTTCAAATCTAGCCAAAGTCAAATTTGCCTGCCATCCTTAGTGGGTCATATATTGCAGTTCATATAAATGACTGCCCCACCACCAAATTCCAGGCCTTGTGCTTATGTGAGAAATTAATATTGTTTTGAGTTAAAAATTTTGCAGTATTTTGGTAACTTGTTTGTTTTATTCATAAAGTTACAACAAAAGCAGCTTGACATTCAAAGTAGCTTCATGTTGCACTGTTTGAAGCCACATTTTTGATCCTACGCTGATAACATTTCTTTTCTTTCACAGCTAAGAACTCCTTCACTGAAGCTTCCACTTCTTGATTGATGAAATGTCACTAGTGCAGGAAATGAGCCATGGATTGGAACAAGTAATAATCGGAGGGAGATATTTTTCTGCAATCCTAACATGCATATGCAGTGGTCAAGCAAAGTCAGCTTCCAGAATGTGTCACTACGCAACAGGATTTTGAACACAGGGTGATGCACTGCTTCTGGTGATAATTCACTAAGAGCTCATTCTGGACTTGAATCATTGATACCAACCTGTAGTCCAAACTGCTGGAGCAGATGTATGACATTGTGTGGCAAAAGTACCAACAGAAAATGAGCTTTTCTCCAGCAAGACAACATAGGACCTCACACCACTCAAATGATGTGGAATAAACTTCAGGAACTTGAGGGAATCAAACTGATGCCACACCCAGCATATAGACGGGACCTAGTTCCCTTGAATTATTATTTGTTCCATTCCATGGTTCACTTCCTGTGCTCACAATGCTTCATCAACCAAGAAGAGGCGGAAACTTCAATGAAGGAATTCTCTGCCTCAAAGATCAAGAACTGGTGTCAGTGTGGAATCAAAGAACTGGCAGAAAGGTGGATTCAGACTGTGCAATTTGATGACCTCTACTTTGAATTCTAGGTTGCTTTTGTTTAACTTGATGAATAAAGTAAATAAATTGCCAAAATATTGCAAAACTTTTGACTCAACACAATACATTTAGATCAGTTTGATCATTGATCAGCTTATTTCTGGACTGGATTTGTACCAAGAACGTTAGATTTTCCAAATTAATGGTTAGTAATTTAGAAGAAATGTCTTACTGTTTTTAGATTTGCCTCTAGAATTTTTCTTTCGGTTTCTGTTTTTTCTTTTGTTTGTTTTGGGCCTGCCTTTCCATCTTCCATTCTTATTTTTCCTGTGTGATTTTGGTTTATTTACATTTGGTGTTTGTTTTTTCTTTTTATCTTAGAAAAAACAAAAAGAAAGTTAAAAATATTGACTGAAAATATATCATCAAAATACTTCTCATTCTAGAAAAATGATTATAAAATAACATGGCATGATACGACTGTGGGATAGTTAGTACAAAAATAGACAACATGGGTGCACCTACAATACATACGTACATGCTTACATCACATACATATGTAACACACACACAAATGTGTGTTCAGCATCTTCAAAACAAATGTTTATATCATCAGCATCATCATCATTTAATGTCCATTTGCCCGGGGCCTGGAAAGTCAGGAGGCTGCACCAGGCTTCAGTCTGATCTGGCAGTGTTTCTACAGCTGGATGCCCTTCCTAACGCCAACCACTCCGTGAGTGTAGTGGGTGCTTTTTACGTGCCAGCAGCCACGACTGGTTGGTGCTTTTTACGTGCCAGCAGCCACGACTGGTTGGTGCTTTTTACGTGCCACTGGCAAGGAAGCCAGTCAAGGTGGCGCTGGCATCGGCCATGTTCAGATGGTGCTTTTTACATGCCACTGACATGGAAGCCAGTCAAGGCGGCACTGGCATTGGCCACGTTCGGATGGTGCTTTTTATGTACCACTGGCACGTGTATCACTACAATTTCCATTTGATTTTTATTTTGATGTTGATGTACTTGACTCAATTATATGTATTTACTCATGTCATTAAAGACAGGGTCTTGAAATAAATACAGCTTGACTCGCATTCACCAATAAAAAAACCCCAAAAAACTGATAACAACCTCAACAAATGATGACAGAGAGTATATTGTAAAGCCACTTTTGTTTATTTCCATCATGCTGTCTCTCAATATAGTCACCAATGGAATATTTATTATTATGTTATTTAGCTGATGTTCAGAGATGAGAAATTTTAGTAAAGAGTTATGAGATTCAGTTGGGAATAAAGTTTATACTTAATAAATATGTATCTCAAGAAGACCCACACTCTGCAGTAGAAGTGTTAAGTAGTGAGTCCTGTACTGGTGCCATGTAAAAAGCACTCGTGGAAGTACCATGTTAAAGCACCCAGCACACTATGTAAAGTGGTTGGCATTAGGAAGGGTATCCGGCTGTATGCCAAATCAGACTGGAATGAGAGCTGTATATAAAACTGGATGGGGAATAAGGGACAGATGTCAAAAGGAAATGACTCAGGGAAAGACCCAGTTGTTTGGGTGCAGAAAAAGTAGCAGTTGTAAACTTGCAAGGATATTGATGGATCTAGTTGTGTGCATATGCAATACAGGGTGTTTCTGTTAAATTTGGCTATTTTTATGTCTCCTTTTTTTCCCATGCAGCTTGATGTGTTAGTGAACAGTTAACAGCATTGGAGAGCATGATCATTAAAGTTGTATAGATGAGGAAAAGTTAGTTAAGATGGAGAACTTGAAGCTATCTGAATATTGGAAAGGAGCTACCTATATCTTCATGGAAGGTATCAAAATGCCAATATCAATGACTGCTGCTCAATTCTCTGTGATCATTGTAAAGACTGCAAGAGATGACAAAGCTGCAATGGAGACTATGAAGCTGTGGTCAGCAGGAAGATGATGGTCTTTGGGTGTGACTCCAGTTAGGGTGGCATCATGCTGCCCCATGTCATTGAAATGGGCCTTAGGCTCAACTCAGGCGGCTATGTGAAACTGCTAGAGACTGTGGTCAAACCCTGGCTGGAAAAGTTGCTAATAGAAGGCCATACATGTGGCAGCAGGATTCACCTCTTTGCCATACTTCCAGAAAGAGACAGAAGTGCTTGTCAGAGAATTTCTAAGATTTCATCAACACCAATTTCTAGCCTCCTAATTCCTCTGATTGTCACCCCATGGATTACTGTGTGGGGCACAGTTCAGAAAGACATCAACCATTCTGTCAGCAACACCAAGGCCAGGCTGGTGGCCAAGATCAAGGAGGAATTTCAAAATCTTCTTAGGGACACAGTGAGGAATGCATGCACCATATTTTGGAGCTGTCTTGAAGCTGAGGTGGCTACTCTGAATAAACTGTTATCTCCCAGCCATAATCTAATTGATATTTTTTGATTTTTGGATTTATTTTTGGATGGGATATTATTTTCTTTATCTTTTAGGCAAACTGTCACATTTATCCCAAACACCTTGTATGCTTTGAGAACTTCAGCAATGCTATGCCAGCATAACTTGAGTAGGTCTTCTCAAGGATAATGTATCACCAATCGTTTCAGTTTTTGTTATTGTTTCCATGAGGTTCAACATCCTGAGGTCAGCCTTCACCACCACATCACATGTTTTCTAGGGACTACCTCTACTACAGTTTCCATTTACTTTAAGTCATTAGCTCTTTTATAATCCATATATGTCACCAATGCAGTCTTCTCTCTTGTACATCCTGTTACAGATTTGGCTATAAGAATGAGATGATCTCCATATAGGAGTTTCTATGGGCATCTATTCTTGAACTGCAGTACAAAAGTCTGGAAGACTATGGTAATAGAAGGGACTGAGCAGTGAGCCCTGGTAGATTCCCAACTGCTCACTAAATTTATCACTGTACTCATTGCTAATGACATACCTAGCTGATAGCAACCATGTACATGGATTGTATGGTTTTCATGAGCCATTCCTCTATTCCTAACTTCTTCAATGACCACCAGATCACTGAGCAAAAGACTTTGTCAAGGTCTTTTTCCAGGTCAATTAATGCAAGGTACAGCAGGTATCTCTTAAGCTAAGTGCTTGTTTCTCAAAAAAGAGGGCATCAGTAGTACCCTGCCCTGGCACCAACCCCAACTGAATCACATCTCAGTTAATTTTCTTCCTAATTAGTTGTGCTGTAACTCTTTCTGTTACTTTCATAATTTGGCCCATCAGTCTGATGTCTGTGTACTTGCTTCTTTCTAAAGCATTTCTTTGCCCTCAACTCAATGATGATATACATCAGTTACTAGAAATTACCCCTTTTGGTACTACTTGATTGTTAATGTGAGTAATATGTACCTTTATATCCTTAAAAATCATTTTTACTATATTATTATCAATTTCAAAAGCAGTTGTGTCTTCTTTCCACAGTGTAGTTCCTGTCTTGGTCTCTCTCAGACTTTCTCCTGATTCAGTAAACTCTCGTAGCAACCTTTCCATGTCTCTTCTCACTGTCAAAGAGAGCAGGTGCACTGCTATCATTTGATGCACTTTTCTCAAAGATACCATCTTAATTTATAGTGACACACTGCTTTGCAATCTAGATCTTCAGCTCAAAGAAAACTGGCAAACATCTTACATTCAGTTTCTCTATTTGCTAAGTATTCTAGACATCTAGCTTTGCTCCTTTCCTTGTTTCATTCACTCTGAGCTTGCCTCTTAGCTTTTATCATCATCATCGTTTAACGTCCGTTCTCCATGCTAGCATGGGTTAGACGGTTCAACCGGGGATCTGTCTTATCTGGCAATGTTTCTACAGCTGGATGCCCTTCCTAACGCCAACCACTCTGTGAGTGTAGTGGGTGCTTTTTACGTGCCACTCGCACAGGTGCCAGGCGAGGCTGGCAACCATACCAGCGCAATCGTCTTTCTTGCACACCACAACTGATGCTTCTTAGGTCTGACATTACACATCCATCAGAGCATACTGGCTTCATTCCTCGCGAGCTTATGCATGTCCTCAGCAGTCACGGCCTATGTTTCACTGCCATGTAGCATGGCTGTTCGTACACATGCATCATACAGTCTGCCTTTAGTCACCAGCAGAGGTAAGAGTTCCCTAAACTTTGCCCAGGCTTTTCTTATTCTAGCAGTTACACTTTCAGTGCACCCACCCCCACTACTGACTTGGTCACCTAGATAACGGAAGCTATCAACTACTTCTAGTTTTTCCCCCTGGAAAGTGACGGAAGTTGTTTTCTGCAGATTTTCAGAGGTTAATACTCCTGAGCATCTGCCACATACAAAAACTATCTTCCCAGTTAGCCTTCCTTTTACATTGCTGCACCTCTTATGTGTCCATAGCTTACACTGGGTACATCTTATAGAGTTTCTACCTACACCTTTTCTACAGATCGAGCAGGGCCATCTACCTGAAGACATTTGTGGATTGTCTACCTTCCTACTTATTAGTACTTTGGTTTTAGCTAGGTTGACTCTAAGGCACCTCGATTCTAAACCCTCCTTCCACACCTGGAACTTCTCCTCCAGTTCTGATAGTGACTCAGCAATTAGAGCAAGGTCGTCAGCATAGAGGAGCTCTCAGGGGCAACCTGTCTTGAATTCCTCCGTAATTGCCTGGAGGACTATGATAAATAGGAGGGGGTTGAGTACTGAACCCTGGTGGACCCCAACCTCTACTTTGAATTCTTCTGTGTACATGTTGCCAACCCTAACCTTACTTACGGCATCCCTGTACATGGCTTGCACAGCCCTCACCAGCCATTCATCTATCCCTAGTTTCCTCATTGACCACCAGATAAGGGATCGGGGGACCCTGTCAAAGGCTTTCTCCATGTCAACGAAAGCCAGGTACAAGGGCTTATCTTTGGCTAGGTATTTCTCCTGTAGCTGCCTTACCAGGAATATAGCATCAGTGGTACTTTTCCCTGGCACGAACCCAAACTGCATCTCATCTAAACTAACTCTCTCTCTAATTAGTTGGGCTATGACCCTCTCCGTAACCTTCATTACCTGATCCAACAGCTTGATACCTCTGTAATTATTTGTATCTAGGGCGTCACCTTTACCTTTGTAGCAGTTGACTAGTATGCTGCTACACCAGTCATTGGGTATGACTCCTTCGTGTATCACCTGGTTGACTATACAGGTGACTAGGTTATAGCCGACACTGCCAGATATTTTGAGCATCTCTGCAGTAATTCCTGATGGGCCTGGGGCTTTCCCTGTCTTCATGCTTCTAATTGCTTTAACTACCAAAGAATTGTCAACTCGGATGGCTGGTCCCTCTGTTGGGTTGACATTCGGCAGACTCCCTTTATCCCATTCATTTTCTTTATTCAGCAACCTTTCATAGTGGCATCTCCAAACCTCTCTCTTTGCATCCTCATTTAGCGCAAGTGATCCATCATCCATGCGGACACATTTCTCTCCTACCACATCACGATTCTCTCTCACACACTGTCTTGCAACACGAAATACCTCAAGTCTTTCATCCTCACGGCTCAGAACATTGGCAAATTTTTTCTTATCTGCTTCCCCTCTGGCTAAATAAACCTGTCTCCTAGCTTCCCTTTTGGCAGTCTGATACAATTCCCTGCTACCACCGTTCTTCCAGTCCTTCCAAGCCTGTCTCTTTTGTCTAATAGCCCTGTCAACCACAGTGTTCCACCACCACGTTACTCTGGGTCGAGATGGTACTTTGCTCCATCCACAGATCTGGTCAGTGGCTGTCAGCAGATTGTCCCGTAGAAATCTCCAGTTGTCTTCCACATTAAGTGAAGCTATATCCCCTTCTATTTCGTCAAAGGCTTCGAGTAGTATGTCTCTAAATCTCTGTCTATTTGCAGGCTCTTTAAGCTTCCAGACCCTTCTCCTCCAAGCTGGTCTTCTTCTGGGCAACTATTTAGCTCTGATCCTGAAGTCGCTAACTACTAATCTATGTTGAGGAGTACATTCTTCGCCTGGAAAGGTTTTGGCATTTATAAGCAGCCCTCTTTCCCTTTTTCTGGCAAGGATGTAGTCAATCTGGCTAGTGTGTCTGCCAGAACGGTAGGTGACTAGGTGAGAGTTAGGTTTCCTGAAGTTGGTATTGCAGACCATAAGGTCATTTGCATCGCAGAACTCCAGCAGCCTGGTTCCCTCCTCATTACGAGAGTCAAAACTGTAGCCTCCATGAACGCCATGGAAGCCCCCGACATGCCGTCCAACATGTGCATTGAAATCACCTGCCACAAAGAGAAGGTCACTGTCATTTGTCAACGAGGTAGTCCGCAATAGGGTGTCGTATAATTGGTCTTTCTGTCCTTCCGGTAGCCCTGGTTGAGGGGCATATGCCGAGATGATGGTAGCTGACCTATGGTGAAGCACTAATCTAATTTTAAGTACTCTGTCACTTACTCTGACTACCTCGATTACCTTATCTACCCATTTCTCCGCAAGAAGTATACCCATGCCCCCGACCCCGTCAGTGTCCCCTGCCCAGAAAATCTTGTACCTGTGTTCCTTGCCTGTGAGGAGCCTAGCGGAACCTCCTCTCCACCTTACTTCCTGGATGCAGCATAAATCCACACGTCTCCGTTCAAGCAGCTCTACAATCTCTCCAGACCTACCTTTTACGGCTCTATATATACCATTCAACCACCATTAACTTTTTACCACCTACAGATTTGGTCTGTGGTCTGCATTAAGATGTCTTGTAGGAAGATCCAGTTGTCTTAGTCATACATCCCTATATCCTCCTTTGTCTCCTCAACATATACTTCATATAATAATTCTTTGAACCAATACCAGGCTGAGAGATCTTTAAGGTTGCATACCTTCCTGCTCCAGACTGTTTTATAACTCTGGGTCCATTTAACTCTTATGTTCAAATTACTAATCACTAGTCAATATTGAGTGAATCATTCTTCACAAGGGAAACATGTGCTCATTCCATTTCATGACAAGTATCAAGTCTATCTAGTTTGCATATGGTTAGGTAATTTGCATTGCAGAACTCCAAGAACCTTGATTCCTTTTCAATCCATGTAGTATAACCATAGCTTCCCTATACATTGGAATAGCCATCATGGGGTTGTTTACCAGGTCCATTAAGTCACTAATTATGATAATGAGGTTGCTATTGTGATACTCATGAGGGTTTCACAGAGACAATCTTTTTGTTCATCAGGTATTCCTGATTGTAGTACATATGCAATGATCACTGTCGCTGTCATGTTGTAAAACGGCATTAAAACATATAAATTCTTTAAAATTTAATTAAATATGGTCATATATACAAAGTATGGTGTTAAGATATGTTTCATTCAATATGTCTGCCTTTCACTTCCACAACTGCCTGAAGATGACCAAGAATAGCGTCGCAGGAATGCTGGACGACTTCTTCACAACATATAGTGATGTTCAATTCAAGAAACACCAGTAAAAGCCACAGCAATAGTGATCAAACTCATCACAACTCGTCACCACTACCTACAACAGTGAGTGAAAGGGGGAAGATGCCACAGCTCACAGCTTTTACTACCACAACCCCTACCTCTTTAAGCTGTGATGTTATAATACTAGTAACATGTTAACTGATTCCATGACATGACTAAGGCTTTCTTCAGAGCAGTGATATTTTTGTAGAAAACTCTTGAAACATCACTTTCTAGAATGGACCAAATAGTGAAGTCCATAGGATTGATGTCTAGGCTGGAGCAGAGTCACACATTCTTGTCCCAGAACCTACTGAAATGGCTCCTGCACTATAGCTGTATCAAATTGGATGTATGAGGAGTGCCATCTTGCATGAACACGTAATTATCTCCAAATGCTTCAGTCACCCATGGCAAAATATTATCATCCAACATTTTCATATAAACTGCTAAATTGACTTTTGTCTCCTCTTTAACCCTTTAGCATTCAAACCGGCCATATCTGGCCAAAATATTTAACCTGTTTTATATTGAAACTGGCCAGATCTCACCTCTCACCTCAGCCCTACCATGACGTTCTAAAACTAAAAAATCACATCACTGAAATCTCTAAACTACAAGATAATGCATGATTAATTCAAACCATTTTAAATAAACAAACATCACATTTGACAGAATAATCAGAACACTAAAGGGTTAATGAATGCCAGAGGAGATTTTCTACCATCAGATGACACTGCTGCCCAAACCATCACTCTGGCAGGTTTCATTTGGTGAGACGCTTTATGGACACCTTTGGGAACCACATCTGACCTTGTGGCCAAAATCTTGTCATTCTGGGTGTTCACTATAGTCTCCACAGTGAATATCATTGTCACCGATGCTCTGCCATTTTCTTACACCTGTTCAATCATTTTGCTTTGGAAGTGACTGAAATCAAATGTCGACATTGCAATTTTAATGACTTATAATTTAAGTATTCATGCACGACCTGATGCATGGTTGTCTGAAAGATATTGAGAACCTATCTCACTGTAGCATTTCATGACATTATAGACTGTTTTGAGATTAACACCTTGAAGTTACATCTTTGTGACTATGTCCTCCTTTTTTTAGAGCTACAATCTCACTTTGCTTGTTAACTGCCATATTGAAACATTTTACTCACCAAATGTAAAGAAACAATGGAGTGTACATGAACAACTGAATATTGAAGAGTGCATTTTAATTATTTTTGTGCAATTTCAAACTAAATTTAATAAAATAAAATTATATAATTGGAAATTCTTTACGGTGCACCCTGTATTTTCATTTAAGTGATTCAAAGTAATTTGTGTTTTAAAAAAATAGCAACTTTACATGGCATTATGGATATTTCCTCTTCAATTACTTCTAATGCAGAGACTTCTTTTTTTTTACAGCCCCACTCCTGTCCCTTCAGAAAAAAAACTGCAGAACTTTACATATCTTATGAACTTATCATTGTTACATAGACTTTCTTTTAGCGTTTATCCTGTATTCAATGCATGTTATGTTTTTCTTTTTCTTGTTCTTTTTTGCACTTGTGTTGGCATGTATTCATAAGTAAATTCTCTATTTTATTATTTTGTTCTTTTCACTTTCATATAAATAACTGGGAGGAGACTACATATAGTGGTGATTCAAAACATCACCTCTAGATACTCAGTCAGACACCACAAGTGGACTACTACTGTTTCATGTGATTGGTCTATAAATCAATCAATCAGCATGAGGCTGTGACATGATATGGTTTTCCTGAATGTTTTAAAATTTACCTTCTGGTTTCCTATAAAAACTATTTGGCACATAGCTTAGAGGGCAGATGGCCAATGGACTGCTGACACCAGACTGCCTCTAAGATTCGCACATGCATTTTTGGACTGACTGCATGTTGTCACACAGATAGCTTTCTATTATTTCAGAACAGCTCTTCTCTCTCTCTCTCTCTCAGTCAGCAATTATTAATATTGTTCATTGTAAATAGCCAACACCATATATCTTTGTGTCCAGTATTAAATATTTCAGTTAAATTTTTATGAACTTGCTTCAGTTATTCATGCAGCCAATGAAATATATTTTCATTGACCAGCTCAACATGAGCCACAGCAATCTATCCAGTGACAATAGTAACTGGTAGCTCTGTGTACACAGGATTTTTGCATTGATTTGATCATTAAACATTTGGCATATTTTTATTAACAGCTGCATGTATTTCCTGTTACAAACAACTTTAGTTCATTTTATCTAACCACCCACACGATAGAGGTTGTCTAACAGAACATTCCTTCTCCACTGAATCAGTTACTAATTAGAGTAACTGCTTTTATAGACATGTTACCTCCACTGAGATTTCTGGGGCTTGTGTTTCTTCATGTTGCCATTACACATACACACACACATACCTTTTATTGGAATCTGTGTATTGTTCTTGTCTTTCTTGTTCTCCATAGGTTTTACCTCCAATTGAATCACAGCATACAGGGCGCCAAGAATGTTGTGCACCATACACTGGTACAATCCAGATGATGAGAGGTCAGCAGACTTTATAACAATAGATGTATCTGAAATAGAGAAACAAATGACACGTTGAAACTGTGCTCTCCTTTCACCAGAACTAAATTAATGGACACTGTTGTTTTGAGTAACGATATTTAAGAGAATGCTTTGTTTTTGCTTGAAGAAATACACAGTGAGTATAGTATATACTGAAATTTTAACCAAGTAGATTATAAATTCACCTCTGATTTAACTCCAAGACAGTCTTGAACAAAGACGCTTCAGCTATGATTATCTAATTTTTCTGCTCTAATATATCTAGGCCTGCAATGTCTGATGTGATTCTTCCCTATTTTAAAGACAGATGTGATTTGAAGGTAATTCAACAGGTGAAGCAACTGCATTGAGGCTCTCAACATGTAGTGGTACCCCAGTATGGTCACACACAATTGAGTGAAATTAATAAAATTACTAAAAAAGATATTTTGCTATGTCATTGGCAAGACAAGACAATTAGATTGTATTTATACATCACCTTGTTTCAACATAGCTTATTAGTCATATTTATCATGCTTTTCTTGGAAAGTTACTTGTGATATTGGGAAGAAAAAAAAATCTGTCTTTTTCTTTCTATTTCCCGTTCATCTTGCTGTAATAAAAACCAGAATTAAACACAAACCTCAAGGAATGAATGGATTAACTATTGCTTTTGTGTAGTATCATGCCAGTTCTGACTGAATAGACTTAAGATACATTGAAAAATCAGTTGAAATGACTAGGTAGGAATCACAGTGTCCTGTACCCTCTCCACTGTGCAGTCTATAGACTGTAGTTGTGATAATGAAGTTGAGCAAAGTAAATTGTCGAGTTGTGTAGTTATAGGTCAACCTAACAACAGCATTTCACATTACCCAGCTTCATTGTCAACAATATAACGATAAGAGAGTGTGTTTCCGCAATGTATTAGTGTATTGGTGTATGTGTGATCAGGATGCATTGATCCATGTGTTATGTGTGTGCAAAAGAGACAGGGTATATTGATGCAGTGTATGTATGTTTAAGTGTTGTAGTGATGCTCCAGGTCGGGCTTGATTGAGCAAACTTGCCAGATTTTGCAAGTCAGCTTATGACAGATAGTTGGCTGAACAACTGATATACCTCCATCTGGTTACAGACCATGCTATACATTCTGACACGTAGTGGTTTATTGTATAGGGTGCAGAGTGGAAGTCTAGATGCATGGCATATATTAAATACTTTTGTTTAAGATTAATTAGTTCACATCTCAAACACAAATCAAGGCTTACGTTAAGTGAATAAATAAGAAGGGGCCAGGAATAGAAGGGGCTAGGAATAGAACTTACCTCGGATTCTGATGTTTTTACTTTTAACTATCTGTTGACCATTATGATACCATTTGATAGAAAAGTTGGACTTTTTGTTAATGATGCAGCTGAGGATTGCTTTACTGTTTTCTTCAACGTCAACATAACCTGTGTCAATTTTAGGACGTTCTACACAAAAAGAACAAATAGAGATAATATAAAGAAAAACATGTGATGCTTGCGTGTATAAGTGAGATAGATGGTATATTTCTTTACTGCATATGCACTTATAATCAGAGCATATTATGCTGTACATGCAAATGTGAGAGAGAGAGAGAGTTGGGGGACAGACAAAGAATCAGAGTATATTTATGCAATGTACATGTGTATGCGTGTTGCTGTTTAGCCTAAGGTCAGTGATTATGGCCTGTGTCAAGTTATGAAAGATTCTCCAGCATGTTTATAGGCACAGTTTATACTTGACTACCTTATCTAAAATATCCTTCCGATGTGATTTGGAAGAGGCTTTGTTGTTTTTAGCAGACCAATCAACCATGTACTCCCTTATTGACTTGTGTACATGTATTTGTGTAACTGTGTAGTGAATATATGCAATAATAAATCCAGACAGTCATTCAAACATCATCATTTAAGCAGTGAGTTCAGTTAAACCATTCGTTTTGTTTTGTCTGAATTCCTACAATTGAGTGAACTTCACTAAAGGTAAGCAAGGAACAGGTGATGGTGTTAAACAGGGCAGTGTGATAGGCCTGCTTCTGTTAGACCTGTAAACATATAACAGTTTATAAAACTCATTTAAAATATTTAAAATAAAAATAATTTATATACTTTTTTCTTAAATATTATTTTATATTATTTTATTATTTTATACAAAATATGACACTGTCATATATGCCTTCTACCATGTGCCCTTTGGATAAAAATTTTTGCTTATCTATTTTATGTGTTTCTTTTTTAAAAAAAACTTCCATTCTCGAGTCAGCCATAACCTTTCCTATTTTGTGCTTCAGAGAACACTGGGTTTTTGTAGTTAACCGGAAATGCAGAGTTAATGAAATCTATATTAATAATATAGTTGCTTAAAATTTAATAGTTTCATGTGTGTGTTGTGTGTGTGTAACACACACAAATGCATGGGCTAAAGGGAGAAGAGGAAGCAAACAAAAATTCCTAAAAAAACAAAATTTTTTGTTAATTTAATTAAATATCAATCATGCCACAAAAATATTTTTTGTGGCATGGTGAACAACCCCACCACCACCTAAAAAGGCAAGAATAATAAATGAATAAATGTATAAATAAAAGGAAATAACTAAATAAAATAGAATAAAATAAAATGAGAGCAAGAAGAGAAAATGGGAGGGAGTTGTATAGATTTACTTACCAAATACTTCTATTTGAAATACTTTTTCCACTTTATTGCCAATTCCATTATCAGCATGGCAGATATAGGTCCCTTTATCACGATGGTTAACATTCTTAATGATGTAATTACCTGCACGACAGAATTTCATTTGAAATTAGAAAATGAGAATGAAAATTTGTTGCTTGGAGATGCAGATTGGGTGGGATCTTTCTTCTTCAATGTGATAGAAGAAAGAAGAAAAAAAGAAGTTTAAAAAGATCAACAAATAAAATGGGAATACAAATTTGTTTTTTTTTTTCCATCTTTCTTCAATGTGACAAAGAACAAAGCAAAAAGAAAAAAAATGGGTTTCAAAAATATAAAGAATAAGCAGGTGCAGGCATGGATGAGTGGCTAAGAATTTTACATTGTAGCGCTGTGGTAGTTCTAGATTTGATTCCACTACAAGGGACTTTGGAAAAATGTCTTCTATCCCAGCCATGACTTCACAAATGGCTTGTGAGTTGAAATTGCATAGAAGACCATTGTATAAATGACTCTATGTGTGTGTGTGTGTGTGTGTGTGTGTGTGCATGTGGACAGTACATAATTCATCCATGTGTATTAGAGAAACATAAACACTGTCAAGAAAACTGCTAAAATGGTGCTTATGAACAATAAATACCATTAACCCTTTTGTTACCATATTTCTGTTGAGATGCTCTATGTTTCTTTCAATTAATTTTAAATATAACAAACAATTAGTAAAATAATTTAGTTTATCATTAAGCTAGTGTTAAAAACATAAATTGTGACTAAGGTTTGGTGGAAGATTTTAATTCAGAACTTATGAAAACAAGACATTTGTACTACAGAGCCAAAGGCAGTTTCAGGTGGGTTAAGGCATTTGTTCTGTCAAAATTTTACAAACACCCCCTTGTCACTCATCTATAATAATAAATGCCAAAACAACTCTCTCACTAGCCAATGACACTTCTTCTACTCCTCTTCCTGGGGTGAGAGTAATAGTAGGCATAGAGACTGTGCAGATGGTAGCAGATTGACAGCTGAGATGGTAATGGGTTGATAGTAATAGTATGAACTGCAGTTGTGATAGAGGCAGAGGCAATGGTGATGGTGGCCGAAGCGGTCAAGCAGGATGGTGACAGTAAGGGATGTGAAAGACAGTGGTGATGGTGGTGGAGAGGAAGGTGTTGTCAGAAGTCTGAAAGGTATGTATAGGGCAGTTGTGAGGCGATGGTGATGGTCGAAAACAATCGACAAAGAAGAGAGAGAGAGAGAGAGAGAGAGAGAGAGAGAGAGAGAGATATTAGACAGAAAAAAAAATTGTACTGACCCCTGAATGGGAAGACAAATAATGTTGTTTATCATGCAGCTTTGCAAGTCAAAATTGTTGTTTATCATGAAGCTTTCCAAGTCAAAATTGTTCATTGCTTGAAAAATATTGGTCAAGTTTAATAAAATTTAATATGCATGAAGTGTCATTATTCTGCTCTCCACAGGATCTAGCTTAAAAGCCACCTGATAGGGCGGCTTTTAAGCTGGTACCATTATAAATACAGTGAACCAATAAGTGATCAACTGATAACGTTTTTCACAAAAATATGATGTAAAATAAAATTAAAAAATAAACTATTATTATTATTGTTTTATTACCTGAAAGCTTAGCTTCTCTTTTATCATGTGATAATTGGCCCCCATATTTTCTCCAGGTTATTTTTGGTAAGGGCTTTGCATAAGCAGCACATTCCAATACAATAGCATCTCCTTCAGGAACATTGAGGATGGTTGGTTTCTTGGAACCAAATATAAATGGTGGTTGGTTCTGGGCAGATTCTGAGAGGGGAAAAAGATGATGAGTAGAGGAAGAAAGAGAGAGAGAGAGAGAGAAAGAGAGAGAGAGAGAGAGAGAAAGAGAGAGAGAGAGAGAAAGAGAGAGAGATTTTTAATGAAATAAAATACAACAGTGATCAGGGTTATTGGAAGTATTCCTGCCCCAGTACAGTGCTCTGGTTGAGAAGACCTATGATCAAAGACATTTTGGCTGTGAACATCCTATCTGTTGTCTACAGATATTGGGTAAAATATTCAATATCTGTAGACAATAGGATGCTTTTAAGGGAAATATGGAAGCTATTTTATAAGGATGAGCAACCCTGTAAAGACCAGTTCATATTTTAGAAACAGTTGAATATAATCACTGCTTAAATTTAAACAACATTGTTTGATTAAATGTATGGCAAATTTTTTTTTAATTGGTTTCCTGTAAAACTTTAAAAATTTTCTGATAATTGATTAAAAAAAAAATTAATAAATGACTGAAAAGATTTTGTTGAAAACTGCCCAACATTTTCAGGTGGCTCATCACATTTACAATGTTTGTGTTTATGGTGTGTATAGACAGCAGTTTGTGTGTGTGTGTGTATGTAATGTGTATCTGCAATGCATATACATATATAAGCACATTAACCCTTTAGCATTTAAACCAGCCATAACAGGTTCTTATGTTCTACATGTTTTACATTCAAGTGAGCCATATTTGGCCTCTTCTACCTTCCATACAATGTCATTCTAAGAATATACAATCACATTGAAATGCTGAAGCTGCAAGATAAAGCATAATTACTTCAAACCAAATTGAATAAATAAGTATTACGTCTGACAAAGTAATCTGATGCAACAAATCTTGAACTTACTTAAGCAACAAATCTTGAACTTACCAAATGAGATGACGTTCAATGTTACTGTTTGGCTTGATGTTGAAGTTTCATTAGTAAGAGGGTTTGTAGCAACACACTTATAGATGCCAGCATCTACAACTTGGACATTGCTGATTAATAAATTGTTGGATGGTGTAACTATAGGATAACCTGAATGACAAAAAGAAAGAAATAATAGGGAGAAAAATCAAAGTGTATATATATATATAATATATATATATATATATATATATATATATATATATACATATATATAGTGAGAATTTACAAAAAACAGAAGATGAAGACAGGTTTGTAAACAACAAACAGACATATTAGCTTAATGCTCGGGAATTGAGAAAGTCTTTTACATTTCGAGCCTACGTTCTTCGACAGAAAGGAACACAGAAATAAACAGGGAGAGAACATAGAATATATATATATATATATATATATATATAAGTAATACTAAGCATGCTTAGTATTACTTAAATTTTCCTCAAATGAGGCTTTTACATGCCGAAGACTACTTGGTGTAATTGATAATTATTCCAAATTAATTAATTTCACCCTTCATTATATATATATATATATATATATATATATATATATATATATATATATTATATATATATATATAAATATTGGTAAATGTTTTTGATTTCCACTCTCGATGAATTTATCCCTTTTTGTGTCTCTAGCACTAGGCTTTCTTATTTGGGAGCCCTTTATTATATTTCTATATGAATAATATTTTGTCTAATGACTAATTCGTCTTTTGTGCTAGGCCACTGGTAATAATAATCTATGTTATTACCCTTTTTGATTATGTTCACATATTACTTGATAAATTTGTTCGTAAAATTTTTTACCGGCATGCCCTATATCACCGGGTATATTTTGCGTCTGCGCAGAGGTTTGAAAAGTTAAGATTTACAAATTGTTAGATCAACACATGGTCTAACGCTCAGTGCATCTAGAATTAGCAAAGGCGTCCCACTGACGAACCTTGCCTTGGCAAACATATTCTGTCTGTTTTGCTAGAAAGAGGTAGAAACTGATCAGTCCGGGATATATCGTTATTGGTAAATGTTTTTGATTTTCACTCTCGATGAATTTATCCCTTTTTGTGTCTCTAGCACTAGGCTTCCTTATGTGGGAGCCCTTTATTATATTTCTCTATGAATAATATTTTTCTATATGAATAATATTTTGTCTAATGACTAATTCGTCTTTTGTGCTAGGCCACTGGTAATAATAATCTATGTTATTACCCTTTTTGATTATGTTCACACACACACACACATATATATATATATATATATATATAATATATATATATATGACAGCAATTTTACAATATATTTAATTTTTAGAAAATGAAATAAAAGGGAAATAAAGAAAGCTTCTAACTATGCAGAAAACTTCATAATTCAGGTGTAAAGGTCTATTTTTAGAAGGAAGCAGAATAAGGAAGATGTCTTGCAAACAACTTGCACATGCAAGTGCTACCAGTTAAAAGCTCCGTATATCGGAAGCTAGCAAGTGTATGGGGTCATCAGGAAAGAATGCGCGCTGTTTCGGGACCTACCTCTCGACGGCATCAATGCGCACTGGCCCCCCTCACTGATATGAGGCCCCGCTTGCTAGATCAGCTGGTTATGAAGAACTCAATATACTTCTAGTCATCGCTCATCAATTTTTTACTGTAAATTCTTTTAATCTAAATGTTACTCTGTGGATATCTATACCACACTTACTTTGTACTCTCCCACACATTGTTTATACATACACACACACATTTATACATGCATATATATATATATATATATAATATATATATATATATATATATATATTATCTTTTACTTGTTTCAGTCATACATATATACATATAAATACACATATGCATGTTTCATTATATACATAACTACGTTCAAGAGTTTTCTTTTGTATTTTATATCTTTAATATTTTCTTATGAGCTTTTTATACTTGGTTTGGAAAAACTGAGTTTCTAAACCCATACCCAATGTTTCTACATTTTATACAGTTTCCTTACCATTAAAAAGAAACAAAAAAGAATTGATATATTTAGTGTTTGTATTGTTTCTTATATGAAGATAGGGAAAGCACTGGGCCATCAGAAAGATGATTAAAATTTCCAGTGATGTAGGATGCAGCTTAGTCACCTGTACAGTTAATCAGGTTATTCAGGATTGGCAACCCACTTGAGAGACCAGTTACCTGAATCGACAGTACTCTGGTAGATAAAGCAATTAAGGATATGAAAATAGGGGAAATCCCCCTGCTCATCAGGAATCACCACTGAGATGCTTAAAATATCTGGTGGAGTGGGTTATGGTCTAGTCACCCATATTGTAAATCAGGTAGCTCACAAAGGAGTCATACCCAATGACTGGTGTAGCAGTACCATAGTAAACTGTTACAAAGGTAAAGGTGATGCTTTAGATAGAAATAACTACAGGGGTATCAAATTGCTGGCAATAAAAGTCATGGAGAGGAACAGCCTAGATGAGATGCAGTTTGGTTTTGTGACAGGTAGAAGCACCACTGATGCTATATTTCTGGTTTTTGTTGACTTATCTGGTGGTCAATGGATAGACAAGGATAAACAGGGATGCTATCAGTAAGGTGAGGGTGGACAATGAGTACAGCAAAGAATTCAGGGTAGAAGCAGGGGTTCACCAAGGATCAGTACTCAGTCTCTTGTTCATCATAATCCTCCAGGCAATAATGGAGGAATTCAAGACAGGCTGCCCCTAGGAGCTCCTCTATGCTGATGTCCTTGCTCAAATAGCTGAGCCACTACCAGAACTAGAGATGAAGTTTCAGGCATGGAAGCAAAGTTTAGAATCGAAGGGCCTTAGAGACACTCTAGCAAAAAGTCCTAGTAAGTAGGAAGGCAGACAAATCACAAACCCCTTCAGGTAGACAGCTCTGCTTGATCTGTAGAAAAGGTATAGGTAGGTTCTCTATAAGATGCACCCGGTGTGAGCTATGGATACATAAGAGGTGCAGCAATATTAAAGGAAGGTTAACTGAGAAGATAGTTTTTGTGTGTGGAAGATGCACAGGGACAATAATCACTGAAAATGTACAGAAAACAGATTCCATCACATGCCAGGGGAAGAAACTGGAAGTAGTTGATAGTTTCTGCTACCTAGGTCACCAAGTCTGTAGTCGGGGTGGATGCTCAGAGAGCATAGCTACTAAAATAAGAATAGCAAAGTTTAGAAAGTTCCTACCTCTACTGGTAATGAAGGGCCTCTTGCTCAGAGTGAAAGGTAGACTGTATGATGCATGTGTGTGAATAGCCATGCTACACAGCAATGAGACATGAACCATGACTGCTGAGGACATGCATAGGTTTGAAAGAAAAGCTAGTATGATCCACTGAATGTGTAATGTTAGTGTGCATACATGACAGAATGTAAGTGCTCTGAGAGAAAAGTTGGACATAAGAAGCATCAGATGTGGTGTGCAAGAGAGATGATGGTATGGTCATGTGCTACAAATGGATGAGGACAGCTGTGTGAAGAAGTGCCACACCCTAACAGTGGAAGGAAGCTGTAGAAAAGGTAGTGAAGCACAACCTTTGAATGTTGGGCCTCACAGAGGCAATGACAAGAGACTGAGACCTTTGGAGATATGCTGTGATTGAGAAGATCCAGCAAGTAAAGTGAAATCACAGCTGTGGCCAATACCAGTGTCACATAACCAGCCCATTTAGAAGTACCCTTGAATTGCTGGGCAACACACTGTGCTTGAGAAGACCTGCTGAGTGAAGTGAAATCATAGTCATGGCTGATGCCTGTGCTGCCTGACTGGCTCTCATGCTGGTGGCATGTAAAAAGTACCCACTACACTTTCAGAGTGGTTGGCATTAGGAAGGGCCTTGCCAGATCAGATTGGAACCTGGTGCAACCAACATCAGCATGGAAAACAGATGTTAAACAATGATGATGATGATGATGCTAGAAGGGTAAAGGTGATGCTTTACATAGAAACATCTACAGAGATATTAAAGTGCTAGACGAAGTCATGAAATTTAGTGAGAGGCTATCGCTCAATTGATTAGGAACAGAATTAAACTAAATGAGATGCAATTTGGTTTTGTACCTGGGAAAAGTACCACGATGCCATCTTCCTAGTGAAACACCAAAGCTCAGCTCTCAGCCCTCTCTTATTCATTATAGTTCTTCAGGCCATAACAGAGGAATTCAAAACTGGATGCCTGTAGGAACTGCTATATGCTGATGACCTTGCTCTTATTGCAGAATCTTTAGCAGAATTGGAGAAGAAATTCCAGGTACAGAAGCAAAATCTAGAATCAAAGGGCCTGAAAGCTAACCTAGCAAAGACCAAAGATGTTGTTAGTAAGAAAGAAAGATAAAACTTTCTTTCTGTCAGGTAAATGGCCCTGCTCAGTATATAGGAAAGGAGTTGGAAAAAATTCCATTCGTAGCACCCAGTGTAAACTATGGACACATTAGAGATGCAGTGGAATCACAGTTAGATTAACAGATAAAGTCATCTTTGTATGTGGCAGATGTGCAGGAACAATAAGTACGAAGAGAAAATGAGATTTAAATTCTCTCAAATGCCCAGGAGGCTCTCTTGAGGATGTAGATAGTTTCTGTTACCTGGTGGAGGATGCTCTGAAGGTAGTGTTTCTAGAATAAGAATTGGGTGGAGGAAGTTCAGATAGCTATCACCTCTGTTGGCAACAAAAAGACTCTCTCTCAGAGTGAAAGGTACACAGCTATACTCCATGGTAGTGAGACATAGGCTCTGAATGCAGAAGACAAGAGAGAAATGAAGACCGTATGCGCCATTGGATATGCAACATCAGTCTGCATGTACGACAAAGTGCAAATGTATTGAGAGAAAAGTTGAGCATAAGAGGAATCAAATGTAGCATGCAAGAGAGAAGACTACATTGGTTTGGACATGTGATGAGTATGAATGAAGACAGCTGCATAAAGAAATGCTGATCACTGAAAGTGGTTGGTGCCTGGGGAAGGAGACTTAGGAAGACATAGAATGAAGTGGTAAGGACCGATTTCAGGATGTTCGGCCTCAAAGAAAAAATGACAATGGACTGAGATGTCTGGTGATATGAAGTTCTTGAGAAGACTCGCCCATGTCAGTGAAACTGAGTTCTAGAAGTGCTGTGTGTCCCACCCATACTAAACAAGAAAACTTCTCACACACCCTACCACAACAGTGGTCATGGTCATGTGTTGATTTCTTTTTTAGTGTGTTTGTGTTAATTTTGACATTGTTATGGTTTCCATAACTGGTTTCAAATTTTGGCAGAAGGCCAGCAATTTCAGAGGAGGGGATAAGTTGATTACATTGATGCCAGTTCAACTGTACTTATTGACCTTGAAAAGATGAAGGGATGGTTGATCCCAACAGCATTTGAACTCAGAATGTAAAGTCAGAAGAAATGCTGCTAAGCATTTTTTTCTGGTACGCTAACAATTCTGCCTGCTCACCATCTTACTGGTTTCCATAATTAATCTTTTTTGTGAACTTATATAAAGCATGTAAGTATTTTCTTCTAGCATTTACCTATCAAATTTTGTTTTGTAGTATGATGATGGTGTGTGGTGTAATATGCTAGATCCATACTGAAAGTGCAGAGGGTGCCTGTGTAAAATTTTTTTTACTGATTTGTCCAATGTAACAGCTACCATCCTCAAGTTTGCAACATTGAGTTTTACAGTCAAATTTATAGATTACATTCATCACCTATATTTTGTTCTTGGGTTCATATGTTTCCGGTGAGTTATTGATAAGGAGGTTCTTAGATTTGGTATTTTCATATTCTCTTTTTCTTTTTACTTGTTTCAGTCATTTGCCTGTGGATGTATTCTTTGTGTCTAGTACTTATTCTATCGGTCTCTTTTGCCGAACTGCTAAGTTACAGTGACATAAACACACCACCACTGGTTGTCAAGCGATGTGGGTGTGTGTGTGTGTGTGTGTGTGTGTGTGTGTGTGTGTGTGTGTAACAAACACAGATACATAAACACACACACATACATATACATGATGGGCTTCTTTCAGTTTCTGTCTCTCAAATCCACTCACAAGGCTTTGGTTAACCCGAGGCTATAGGAGAAGACACTCGCCCAAGGTGTCACGCAGTGGGACTGGACCCAGAGCCATGTGGTTGGTAAGCAAGCTACTTACCACAGCCACTCCTGCTCCTGTATAGTATATTATTAGTTTAAGTTAATGGTCAGGTGTGATGCATTTTCTGTTGCATTTTATGAAGGTTTTTATTAGATGTTTCTCCTTTTGATAGGACTTGTGCATTTGGTTCATGCAATAGATTTCAGTTTAGTATATTCTCTGGTATATTGTATTGTATTTGTGTATGCTTTTATACCTTGGTTCACTAGTCTATTAAAATGCCCATTATTAACCTTTAGCACATTAAGGGCAAATCATGTTGGTGAATAAGTTTTCTCCCCTGTAGCTGCAGGCACATTGTGCCGCATTGAGAGGGAAGAAAACTTGTATGGGAATATGATTTGCCTTCAATGTGCTAAAGGTTAATTTATGCTTGTTTAATTCTAGTACATTGTGGATGAGAATATAAATGCTCTTCTGAAGAGTGATTTTTACCATTGACATCTTATTAGTTGTGTGGGTATTTACTGTCTCCATGTAAATATTTGTATTTATTTAATTCTTTGGTGTATACTTACATAATGTATGTTTTTTTTTCTACAGGTTTATGTTTAAAGATGGGGTCTTATTTGTATCATTTTGGATGTTAAATTTAGTACGGAGTTGTTTTCTAAGTCTTCCATTAGTCTCTCAGCTTCCTTAAGAGTATCTATTACAAGTAGTATATCAGCTACATATCTGATGTATATTATGTATTTGTGTTTTGCTTGTTTTCTATTGTGGACAGGTAGAATGCTACAAATGGAGGTCCTAATGGGGAAACCCATAGTCACTCCACCTGTTTGTTTGTATAAATTTCTTTCTGGGCAGCAAAGCAGCACTTCAGTCATGCATATCATAAGTAGTTTTTTTCAATAAGTTTGCTGGTATCATAAGCAGCTTTATATTTAGCTGTTTATATACATTATATTCATAATGATTTTTATCTTTTATGCCATTGGGACAATGGTGAACATTCTACATCTAACATAGAAATAGTACCTACATTATCAATTTCCCCTAAGATCTGTAGAAATTGCTCAGATGAATTTATACAATATTCCTCATATTCTTTTATTTTTTTTTTATCCTTTTACTTTTTTACTCGTTTCAGCTATTTGACTTTGGCCATGCTAGAGCACCACCTGGAAAGGTTTTTTTTTTTATAGTTGAGCAAATTGACTCCAAGACTTACTTTTTAAGTCTATTACTTATTCTATCAGTCTCTTTTGCCGAACTGTTAAGTTACAAGAATGTAAACACACCAACACCAGTTGTCAAGCAGTGATGAGGGGACAAACACATAGATATATCCATTCATATATATATATATATATATATATATATATATCCACACACACACACACAATGGGCTTCTTTCAGTTTCTGACTACCAAATCCACTCAAAAGGCTTTGGTCAGCCTGAGGCTATAGTTGAAGACACTTGCCCAAGGTACCACACAGTGGGACTGAACCCAGAATCATGTGGCTGGGAAGCAAGCATCTTACCATGTGTATTTTCTTTTTATAATACTGTCTATTTGTTTGGTGATTGATTGTATAGGTGTATTTTGGGGGGATATTATAGAGTAGGGGTGCAGGTGTTTTTCTTACGTATTTTCACTGTGCCATATATATATATATACATTTGAAGCTTTATCTAGAAATAAAAAAGAAAGTACAATTTGTCTTCTCAGTATTCCACTGTTACAAATTAGTAAACAGTTAAATTTCATTTAACATATTTGTATTTAGAATGGAGAGCTACACATTCACTTTTTTTATTTAAAAAACATTAAAAAATTTGTTTACAAATTCCCCAGTGTGATAAATAAATAGTTTATACAAATCATGATTACATGAGACTCAGAAATCAACATTGATATATGATGTTTAAAATAAAATTTAAGCTGTGTTTAGAACATTCCAACATTTTCATTGGTTGACAGATAATTTCATTTTATTTAAAATCTATTTGTTTAATTTTTTGTGTGTGTGTTTCTGTTTGCAATGAATTTTTAAAGAAAATGTTGACCTCAAAGGAATTTGAACTTACAACATGAAGGACTGTAACTAAATACTGCAGTAATTTAACAAAGCCACCACTCTACTACTACAGCTACTTGCTGCTGCTGCTACTGCTACTACTACTAATCCCCCCCCCGAATTTTGGCACAAGGCCTGCAATTTTAAGGAGGGAATAGTCAATTACATTCAGCCCACTTCTCAGTTGGAACTTATTTAAATACGTTGACCAAAAAGAATATGAACTCAGAACATACAGAGTTAGATGGAATGTTATATACTTGAAGCTGAGTTGGAAAATTAAGCAACAAAAAAGCAGAAGAAACTACTGACAGCATACTGAAGTCATCACCCTACAGCAGATATAGACAGAATATCCCTATCCCCACCCGTACAAGAAAGGGGTAACCTGACATGAAAAAGAACTGGAGTATAAGCAAAACCAGGATGATTTGATTCTAGCTGCACAAACATACAACAATAAGAACAAAACAATGAAAATGGACAAAATGCATAATGTGCATTCAGCACAATGAGATGGTTAGCTTCCCAGTCCTTACCAAATCTGAATATATACCCAGGCATAATCAAATGGGACGTATATACCACTGGGCAATTTGCCAATACTTCAATATGAAAAGACGAGAAATGGTACAAACATGCACCAAACACAGTACATGATAATGACTTGGCCACAATCATCTAGGATATGTCAGTGCAAACTGACAAAAGAAATCAAGATAAACCATCCAGACATAACAATCAAGAAACGGAGAGAAGAAAATGTATGCTGATAGACATCAAAACCTTGAAAGTTGTAAAAAAGAATCCTGTTAAAATACAAGGAATTTAAAATCAAAATATTTAAGACAAGGAACATGAATGTGAGAATGGTACAAATAATAATTGGAACATAAAGTATGATTTTTAAAAATATGAACAAAAACATACAAGCCATATCAGGGCTTAAAACACTACACACAGTATAAAAAATAGCCCTATTAGGAACAGCCTACATGTGATTATCAATTCAATAGCAGAGACCAAATAGAACAAACTTCACAGACCTTACTTAGGCAATAATAGTTCTTTTTACAAGTACTCCAAAGAAAATTTCATTTGGTAAATGATAATAATACTATATGATAATAATACTTTCATAGCTTCTGATCTTAACTGATTAGAAGTGTTATTATGTACGTTTTATCTTGGCTTAAAAGATGGGCAAACAAGTCTAGCATACATGCATAAAGTTTGTAGTGTAAACCATACAAGAAAGAAAATTTGCTCCTTGCAAAAACTTATTGCCAACTGTATTTTAGCCACTGTTTACAGTGCTTTATGTTGTTCAGTGAAAGCCATGGCAAGCTAAAATCTACTGTTATCTTTGACTCATCACTTGCTCCAAACAGTTGAGCAAAGTGCAGGTAAGAAGTAACATAGAGCTTCTGAAATCAAATAGTACACAACCATTCCAGTCCATCAAAAGTCAAATTGTGGCTTTGTTACAACAGCATGTCTCTCCTTATCAGATATGGCTTTCAGTCCCTCATCTCAGAGCATTTGCCTTAGTTCTGAGGACAGAATCTGCATGTTTCTCATTAAAGAAATTGCAATTGGTGCCAGTGTGTTTTCATTATTGGTAAAAAGAGATCATTCCATGAAAATATTGGTTTCAACAAATGGTTTCTAGATTAAAAAAAACAAGCTTTCTTGTTAAATCAGGACAATAGAAAAGATATGTTGAAATGCATTTTAACTATTGATTTCAATTATGTTGTTGACTGGGGATGGACATGGTTGAGTTGGAGTGGACTGCATAAGTGGTGGGGTGTTATAAAGAAGAGGAAGGGAATGAAAATGTAAGTGTAAGGAAAATAGAAACAGTAGAGTGGAAGATGTGGAAATGAATTGCAAAGGGGGAGAGATAGTGAGAGTATGAGGGGAGAAAGGAAACAGTAAGGAGAGGTTAGAAGTGGACATAATAGAGGGAGACGAGAAAGGGTTAGTAGGATGGTGGATTGTGGAGATTGAATAGAAGGGAGCTGTAAAGGAGAGAGAGAGAGAGGGGAGGAAATTGAAAGAAAGAAAATGAAAAGAAAAACTTTAAAATAAGAAAGAAAGTTGTTGATAAAGAAAGAAAAAATTCTTACCCAGCACCACCACAAACTAACATCTTCCCCTTAATTTTCACAAAAGCAAAAACTATACTGGGGTGGGTGGTTATTGGCCTAGGAATGAGAGTTGTTTGCATGTGAAAAACACATTAATTTTTTTGATATCATAGATTTATGTCATAAGCTGTTCCAGCCTACAACAGACCCCCCCCACACACACATCAAACCACAATACCCTGCCAACCATTCATGCTTAGATAATAGCTATTATGTATGTATACACACATACACACACGCACAGATAAAGAAAGCACTTTGATGATTGCTTAAAAAGTGCCACAGGCTACAAACAGGTTCACTGGAGATATACACACATAGATGCATTTGTTTATACATTCATATATATGTATAGGATGTGTGTATAATGTGTGCATATACACATATATACACACACACACCCATACAAATATGTATATATAATAGAATAAAGACATAAATAGGCAAACAACTGGTATCTGGTCAGATTATGACATATATTTATATATTTATACATTTTGAATGTAGAAAAGAATGCTTAAAAAGTTTAAATCATGAAAAAAAATCAATAAAAGATAGGCTGAGGAATGTTTACAATCATCATCATCATCATCATCGTTTAATATCCGTTTTCCATGCTAGCATGGGTTGGACGGTTTGACCGGGGCCTGGGAAGCCAGGAGGCTGCACCAGGCTCCAGTCTGATCCAGCAGTGTTTCTACAGCTGGATGCCCTTCCTAACCCCTGTACATGTACATACATGATTACACACCCAGATACAAACATATTCAGCTGCATACATACAATTGCTGGTGAGAATCATCCAGTTACATACAGGGGTGCTGTCAGTAAGGTGATAGTTGGCAATGAACTTAGTCTGCAGGTAGGGATTCACAAGGGCTTGGTTCTCAGTCCCTTCCTGTTTATCATTGGGCTCAAGTTGAGTCTAGTATGAAGAACTACCTACTTCACAGATGGTGTAAATTAAAGCACTTGATTTACCATTCATTGGACTTAAGGAAGGCATGAATGTGACAAGTTAGAATGATAAGAACACAAGATATAAAAGGTTCACAGATAACAAGCACATTAAACACATTTCCATTATCATCAGCTGCCTGATAGATATGTGGTTTCAACACCAGGGCAGTACTATTCAGTTTAGAGGTGTTAGCAGCATTAAAAACATATATGAAGCCTGAGAGTGAAAAGACAAGAAGCAGGAGTGAAACATTTGCATAATATGTCCATTACATCTACACTTGCTTTTATTACAAATACAAACATCAAATCTGAAACATAAAAAACAGAAATATCTTCAAAAAGAACTTTGCTATAGAATTTAAAACACACTAGCAAACAAAATGTTTTGAACAAAAATTATTGAAGCTAGTTGTAAGCACATGTTAACTATACACAAAGTGGAAAATAATAACCTAAGCTTAGAAATTCAAACATAGATTAATTAAAGAACATAGACCAATAATCATTGCTACCCACAATTATAATGTATATTTCAAACATGAAAACATAACTGAAACAAACTGAGTGTTAACTTGTAGAATAATATATTACTTTAATTATCAGGCTTCAATCATTTCACCTAAAAAGATTTGGTTAATATGCCTGAACTGTAACAAAAATATTCACTAACTTACTTAAATCATGAAAATATACTTAAAAGCATCTAAATGTAAACCAACAGTATAACATATCATTCAACTAGTGCTAGCATGTCAATAATTCCAATCTTGCATTGAAGCAGTGATCAATGCTAAAGGTGGATTCATAGGATAATCATACAAGGAAGCTTAATATCCTCAAATATCTTTTGTACCCTGCATGTTATAATTATATGTATTTCTCTCTTTCTTTGTATATATAATAAATAATATAATACATGGATGAGAGAATAAATGAATGCAAGTATTTATTGAATTTATTTGTTGACTTAGCATCTCATGTTATTTAACGTTTTGTGAACATGACAACAGCTCCTACAACATATGGAGACAAAACAAGATGGCTTCTTTCTTACAAGGAGAACTTAACCCTCATTGGTCAGTTTAGGTCATATTGTGGATAACTTAGCATGGAATCTGATGCATCAGTGACATCACTGCTTGAAGTATGGAATGATAAAGAGCAGCATCCAAGAGTTTAAAGTTAGATGGTCAGTTTTGGTAATATAGATGTAGTGATATCTTAGCAACAACAGATGAATTCCACAGTCATCAATGTATGGGGCTTGGTGTAGATGTGGGTAGCATGTCTGCTGGGCCATTGAAATTCAGGAACAGTGGGTAGTGATATCTATATGAACAGCAAGCATAGTATAACCTGGTCTAGAGAGGTATGTCAGGATTATTGGGGTCAATGGTTTGAAACACATTAAAAGTGTGTGTCTTCTATAGCAACAATTATAAAAAGTTAACCTTTCCATTGATGATATATGGAAGGTTGTTGGAGTATGTGCAACCTTTCTTGGTACCACAGTTGGAAACTGAAAGCACCAGGAAAGAATGGTGGGGTCCTGCTGAGTATAATACTCCATATGATGTTGCATGTTGAAGTGCTGTGGTCATGGCTATCAAAAAGCAGGATCCATCCAGTGAACAGTTGGTAGGACTTTGACTGTTGCATATGGGAGTGTGATATGGAATTTGTGTGGATGTGTATTTGTTTCTGTTGTAGCATGTAAAGTTGGAAGCAATATAGTCAAAACATAAATAACTGACCATAACATTTGGGGAATTAAAAAGTTTATGATATCTATGAGATCTAGAGAAATGCTTCATAATTTTAGAAAGTTCCTGGCTAGAATGATAGAAACACCTTGGTTGAATGGATGATTATACCAAATAACCTGTCATTTTGTAATTCTCTTATGGTTTGGGAGTACAGGTGAGGGATCTGCTGTGTAAACCAACTTATTGGTAAAACTGCTCCTTGCCAGAACTTCATTGTAACAGGGTGCATCTCTCTTTAAAATCTCTCCATCTAACAATAGTTTGGAGATTCTTCTGATACTTGCACAGGCTTCTGAATATAGCTGGAAGGTGGTCACCATCGTCATCGGCATCATCATTTAAGCCTATTTTTCCATGCTGGCATGGGTTGGGCCTATGCCAGCATGGCATGTATAATATATGTTCATTTGTGTGTATATGTGTAAACAGACTGCTGAACATTTGTGTTTACAGAGAGAAGTAATTAGAGAAGAGTGTGAATATTTTATCAAAAGCTGAAGATATTTTAATTGTTACTATTAGTTTCACATTTTGGATTGTGAAAACGAATTCTTCAGCAATTAGCAGTTCAAAGGGATATTATAAAAGCTGTCCCTCTCACTGTTTATTAAAATTGCCATGATCATCATGGCCCCTACCATTATAGGTTTCAAATGTTAGCGCAATGCCAGTAATTTTGGGGGAGAGGTTAAATCAATTACATTGACTCCAGTGTTCAATAGTACTTATATTCTACAACAATGCATTATATATGCATGTGTGTGTGGGGGAGAGAGAGAGAGGGAAGGAGAGGGAGAGGGAGGGAGAAAGTGTGTGTGTGTGTGTGCGTGCGTTGCAATATGTGATTGTTTTTGTGTAGTCATGTAATGAAATTCTTTGTTTTACAAGTTAACTTAAAATGTTTTGGAGCTTTATCTGAAGTTCTTTTGTGTGTATATTTCTTTATCACACATGTTAGGGGGGTGTGGTGGCAGAGCTGCAGAGGGAAGCAAGGGAAAAGGAGGATATATGATGGGAATGGGGGAATAGTAAAGAAGGAAGGGGAGAGGGAGATAGGGAATCTTTCATTCTAAAGTAACATAGAACCTATTAAGTTGGGTACCAGATATATTTGTTATATAATCATGCAAATAAACTCCTGCTGTATAAACAAACAAATAATATTATTTATCTTTTGTTCTTGACATTTTATATTTATTTCAGATATCTTGCTTCCTTCTTGAGAGAGAGAGAGAGAGAGAGAGAGAGAAAGAGAGAGAGAGAGAGAGAGAGAGAGTGAGAGAGAGAGGGAGAGAGAGAGAGAGAGAAAGAGGGGTGGTAGAGAGAGGATGGGGAGAAAAAGAAAGGGTGTGAGAGAAATCAGTGGGGTCAGTGGGGATCTGTTTGGTCCCATGAGGCAGCTCAGGGTTCAACTTCAGATAGGAATTATATCATAAAAAAACGCAACCGTTGCTAACGACATCTGACTGACAACATCGACACAGTTTTAGTGTGATGACAACAATGATAACCATGATCTTGATGAGGATGATGATGATGATGATAAGGAGGAGGAGGAAGAGGTGGAGGAAAGCATTTTGAACCAGTGAGGTAGGGGGGAGACAAACAGCTTTGACATTGTCACTTGAACAACTAAATACTGCAACCAAATTCACACTCAATAAATGACTGACAGTTTCTACAAAAAAAAAAAACCCAACAAAAACAAAAAAACAAACAAATGAACTAAAAATATGGTTTAAGCTCAAATCAACTCTTTTTGAATAGAACTATGCATGATAAAAGACATTTCAATCTTTATACACATACACACATTGACACATGTATATCTATATAATATAGTGATTCTCAACCAAGGTCCATATGAACCTTGGGGGTTCATATAAGATTTTGCTGTTAAAATATATTTGCAGTAAATTGATTATACTTCTGCAATTCACAAAATATTTTAAGAATTTTTTATACAATTCCTAATAATATTCAATTATAAAAATATGATAGGATTTTTAATTATCAAATAGCTAGAGGGGGCCACTTGAATGAAATAGGAATCAAAGGAATCCATAAGAAAAAAATGGTTGAGATCCACACTGATATAAAATAGAAACACAGCTCTGGATTCAGCCCCACTGTATGACACTTTGGACAATTGTCTTCTAGAATAGCCTTAAGCTGACCAAAGTCTTGTGAGTGGATTTGGTAGACAGAAACTGAAAAAAGCTTGTCATGTATGTGCGTGTGTGTGTGTTTGTCCCCTTGCCTTGACATTACGAGATAGCTATTTATGAGAGTCATCATGATGCGAGTGGAATCTTTCATTTTCAGCCTTCCATAAAAACATGTCTGATCCAGAGAAAATATAAAATGACTTGGAAACAAGTGAGGGCTGGCAACAGTAAGGGATTCTGGCTGTATAAAATCCTGCTTCAACAAATTCCATCAGGCCCATATGAGCATGGAAAAGTGGATGTTGAAACAATGATAATATATATGTGTGTGTGTATGTGCTTGAGGAGACCTATTGAGTCAAGTAAAGTCAAAATCAAAAATGAAATCACAATCAAATGGAAATTGTAGTTGTGGCCAATGCCAGTGCTGTCTGACTGGCTCTCATGCTGGTGGCATGCAATAAGCAGCATTCATGTGTGGGTCATTGCCAGTGCCACCTGACTGGCTCCCTGTGCTGGTGGAACATAAAAAGCATCCACTAAACTCTCAGAGTGGTTAGCGTTAGGAAGGCCATCCAGCTGTAGAAACATTGCCAGATCAAGTGGTGGTATATTGTCAACTTAATGTGACAGTCCTATGAAAGGGAAGAATACTACTGCTATTTAGCCCTAAGAAGCACTGCTTCCTGCCGCCCTTGACACATTTTTTGCGTCCTTATGTTTACAAAATTCATAGTTGGAGCAAGGTGGCAGACAAGGTGGAGGCCCTAGTCCGAAAGGTCTCTGTCCACGGAAGTACAAGAGGTGTTGGCCGAGTGCGCTGGGGAAAAGTCGCTAGGGCTAGATGGTCTGCCCTATGAGTTTTATTATTGTATGCCGGACTTGTTTGGAGATATACTGGCAGGCGTCTATGCAAACTGGCAACAGAATAGGAGGATTCCCAGCTCTGTGATTCGGGGAGTGCTGATACTGGTCCAGAAAGACCTGAGCAAGGGGAATAGTATTACCAATTACAGGCCCATAACCCTACTTAATCTAGAGTTACAGATTTTGGCCAAAGTATTAGCAAAAGGGTTGATGGCTGTCATGGAGAAACTTGTTGTGAAGGCACAGACATGTGCAATCCCAGGCAGGTCGATCCAGGACAATCTTCACCTTATCCGCTACACCTTAGACGGGATTGGTAAATTATCTGGTGAAGGTGGGGCAATAGTCCATTTAGACCAAAATAAAGCATTTGATAGGGTAGATCATCAGTACCTGGTTCGTCCCTTCTCTGTAAGAGCTATATACTCAAAATAAAGAAAAAAACTAGCAAGCCATGCTATTCCAGACTGATGACGAGAAATGACTCAGAAACTAGTCTCTGAATGCGGGCTTTGCTGGGTGGAGGTGCTTATTTCCCCCTTTGTAAACATAAGGACACAGGAAATGTGTTAAGGCCGACAGGGAACGGTGCTTCCCAGAGAGAGGGAGAGAGAGAGAGAGAGAGAGAGAAAAAGAGAAGGGGTGGTAGAGTCTTCCCTTTCATGGGACTGTCACATGAAGTTGACAACATACCACCACTTTATCTATAAATCTCTCTGAGAGATTTAGGAATGTATTATTTCTATTGCCAGATCAGATTGAAGATAGGTGTGGCCTCCTGGCTTGCTAGTCTCCAGCCAAACTGTCCAACACCATGCCAGTATGCAAAACAGACGTTAAATGATGATGATAATGATATATATATATATATATATATAAATATCATCATCATCATCATCGTTTAACATCTGCTTTCCATGCTGGCATAGGTTGGACGGTTTGACTGAGGGCTGGCGAGCCAGAAAGTTGCAACTGTCTCCAATCTGATCTGGTAAAGTTTCCACAGCTGGCTGCCCTTCATAATGCCAACCACTCCAAGAGTGTAGTGTGTACATTTACGTGCCACCTGCACAGGAGTTAGTTCAGCGGCACTGGCAATGACCATGCTTGAAAGGTGCCTTTTTTATGTGCCACCGGCATGGGAGCCAGTCAGTGGCCCTGGCAACAATCATGCACAAATGGTGCATTTAACATTCCACTGGCATGGGTGCCAATCAGGTGGTACTGTCATCAGCCACGACAGCAATTTTACTTGCCTCAACAGGTCTTTGCAAGCATAGTTTATTTTCTAATGATAGAAGAGTACTCTTAAATGGGCTGGTTATGGTCTCACTTGGCTTGCCGGGTCTTCTCAAGCACAGCATATCTCCAAAGGTCTCGGGCATTTGCAATTGCCTTGATGAGGCCCAATGTTCGAAGGTCATGCTTCACCACCTCATCCCAGGTCTTCCTCTTCCACAAGTTCCCTAAACTGCTAGGGCGTGACACTTTTTCATACAGCTGTCCTCACCCATTCGCACCATATAACCATACCAGTGCAGTTGTCTCTCTTGCACACCACATCTGATGCTTCTTATGTCCAACTTTTCTCTCAGGGTGCTTACACTGTTGTGTATGCACACTGACATTACACATCCAGTGGAGCAAACTGGCTTCATTCCTCAGCAGTCACGGTCCATGTTTCACTGCCATGTAGCATAGCTGTTTACACACATGCATCATACGCTGAGCAAGAGGGCCTTTGTCACCAGCAGAGGTAGGAGCTCTCTGAACTTTGCCCAGGCTCTCGTTACTCTAGCAGTTACACTTTCAGAGCATCCAGCCCACGCTACTGACATGATCACCTAGATAACAGAAGCTATCAAATTGTGACAGAAGCTGTTCTCTGCACGTTTTCAGAGTTTATTGCTACTGAGCATTTTCCACACACAAAAACTATCTTCGCAGTTAGCCTTCCTTTGATATTGCTGCACCTCTTATATGTCCATAGCTTATATATATATAACTTGAGGAGAATCCAGGACATCATCTTAGTGCTTCATGTAAGAACATTGTTAGCATAGTATTCAGTTAACTGAATAAAACATCAGTTAAACTCCAATGGATTATAAATGGGGGCACCTTGCAAATCCAAGGTGTAGTCCAATAGGCATAAAATATGCTTCAGAATGTATAAAAATAATTAAAATGAGGAAAAGATAAATTCAAATTGACATTATGATCATTTCAATAAATGAACATTTTTTTTCATTCTATACCACATATATGATGGCTTAGAACATATTAGTATTCTGCTTTTTGCTGAATGACCCGTGCAAATGATATGCTTATAGTGATCAGATGTATATAAGTTAAGTTAAGTTAATTTTTTGGTTCAAAAAGCAAAAAGCAAGGCCATGTAGGGGGACATGGAGTTATGTACAGGGAGGGTGTTCATGCAAAGAGTTCAGGCCATTTATGGTCAAGAGAGACTTTGAACCGAGCTGTTGTCGGCATCTTCACTATCTTGTCTGGCAGCGTATTTCACGGATCCGCAACCCGGACGGAGAAAGCTCCTCTCCTTCGATTGAGATGAAATCGTCGCAGATAGAGCTTTTCGGAGTGACCCCGCAGCCGACACTTTGGAGCAGGAATGAAGAATAGCTCTTTCGAGAGGTTACACTTTCTGCTTATGATGTTGTGAGCAAGAATGAGATCACCACGGCGCCGTCGTTTTTCTAGAGAATAAAGGTCGAGCGTCTTCAGCCTTTCTTCATAAGACAAATGCTTGAGACCAAGAACCATGCGGGTAGCCAGCTTCTGGACTCTTTCGAGATGATGCATGTCTTTGAGGAGATAAGAAGAGGCTTGAATCCCGTACTCCAATATGGGTCTCACCAGCGTGTCAGAGAGCGGTAGGAATATGGCTGCTGTGAGCATTCCGAATGACCGCCGAATCAAAAACAGAACTCCGTGTGCTTTGTTGGCAGCATGGACGCACTGGACCAAAGGCGAAAAGGAAGAATCCACCAAGATACCCAGGTCCTTTACCTGGTTGGTCCTTTACCTCTCCAGCTGTTGATGACCTGGTTCGAAATCAAGTTGAGTTGCAGGAGAAGAGCCAACAGGCAGATGACAGCACTTTGACACGTTCAGACACAGATCCCATTCGTTAGACCATCTCCAAACTT